>NC_065578.1:90642104-90794985 GCF_024542745.1 Macaca thibetana thibetana | reverse complement strand
AGTAGACTGAACCCAACCCTATCAATAATTACATTAAATATAAATTGACTAAACACTCCATGAAGAAACAAAGATTATCAGAATAGATTAAAAAGCAGACGTGACCACCTGCTGACTACAAGGAAGTACTCTAAATATGAAGATACACTTTAAGTATAAAAATGAAAATAAGATAAAATATAGTATTTACATTAATGGAATTATAGTCCAGAAATAGAACCACAGATATATGGCTGATTGATTTTTCAACGAAGTTGCCAAAACAATTCAATGGGAAAATGAAATCAACAAACTGCTGGAAAATTTAGATGTCCATATGGGAACAAAAAGAAAAAAAGAACATCTACTCTTACCTCACATAACATGGAAAATTAACTGAAATGTATGACAGACCTAAAGATAAGCTAAAACTGCAAAACTACTGGAAAATAAAATAGGTGCGAATCTTCATCAACTTGAGATAGGCAATCATTTCTTAGAATAAGACACAAAAAGCATGAATCATGAGAGAAAAAAATTTATGAATTAGATTTCATCAACATGAAATATTTTCTCTTTGAAAGACACTATTAAGAAAATGAAAAGACAGGCCACAGTATGGGAGAAAATACTCTCTGTCATGTGTTTGACAAAGGACTGACTGGTATTTAGGATAGATAAAGACCTCAACTCAACAATAAGAAACACCTCAATAACATTTTAAAAAAGATATTGAGTACATGAAAAGATGCTCAACTTTATTAGTCATTAGATACCATTATAACCATTAGAAAGGGTGAAATGGAAAAGACTGACAGAGCAAGTGTTAGGAAAGCAGAATTAACTGGAACTCAAACACAGCTGGCAGGAATGTAAAATGTACAATTACTTTGAAAAACAATATGGAACTTTCTTAAGGTAAACATATGCCTATCATGTAATCTAGTTATTCTACTCCTAGGTATATGCCCAAAATAAATGGAAACATATGACTATATAAAAACTTTTACACAAATGTTCATAGCAATGTTATTCACTATAACTCCAAACTGAAAACAACCTGAATGCCCATCAGCCAGTGAACGGATTAAAAAGTGTTTTTTATTCATATATGGAATAGTATTCCCCAATAATACTAAACTATATTGAATAATATTCAGCAAAAGGAATGAATTACTCATACACAAAACAATAGGGATAAATCTGAAAATCATTAGACTAAATGAAAGAAACCAGACACAAAAGAATACATGCTATATGATTCTGTTTATATAAAATACAACTACTATGTAGTGATAAAAAGCAGATCAGTGTTTGCCTGCAGCCAAGGGCAGGTGGAACAATGGACTGTAAAGGAAATGAAGAATTTGGCAGGGGGGGGGTTCCTAGAAATGTTCTTTTTTTTTTTTTAAGGTGGTGATTTCACAGATATATATAACTATTAGAATTCATTAAATTGTGCCTTTTAAATATTTAAAGATTTAAAAAATTTATTGTACCTAAATTATTCATCAATAAATTTTATAAGAAAAAAATAGGAAAATCTTTTTTGTATAATTCTTCATAGTTGAAATCTATTTCTCCCCCAATAACAACCCTAATTCAACGGTACTGGTTCAGCCTTCTGAAACCACACCTATACAAGCATAAACAAAGAATATTTATTCTACTACAACAGTCCCTTAAATATTTGAAAAGAGCCAATTTTTTTTAGCCTTTTCTTATCTATATTATATAATACCCTTCCTCAATCCCCCCGTTTTTTTTTTTTTTTTTATTGTTTAAGTTCTAGGCTTTTTAACTTTCCTATTTTCCCACTTTCCTTTTTCAATATTCCTTTGAAAACAAAACTTTGTTAAACCAAATGCAAATCCTTATAAACCAAATGCAAAACTCCAAGTTTTTGCAATTGTTATCTGCTATGTCTTGTTCAATGGGAATATTATGGCTTGTGGAAAGAGTAGGAGACCGGGTATACAGAAATTTGGGTTTGCTGGCTCTGCCAATGAGAGTCGTTTTTTTTTTTTTTTTTTAAATCATAAGCAAAGCAATAACTGTATATTTCTCAGCATCATGAGGGAGTTGGAATTATTTATTTTACCTAAGATTTTATTCATTTTTGTATCCAGAAATGAAAGTATAGGTAAGAAACTTCTGAGAAACTTTCTCAATTAAGAAATACAAATCAACTGAGACATTCTGATCACAGGTTACTGAGGCCTAAAAATTTTTTTTGGTTTAGATGCTAGGGTAATAATAGAAAATTTTAAAAAAGTTTTTTGGTATGATTTGAAAACAATCATTTAGCTTTGTATTTAATTTGTATCCATTTTTCTATTTGTATATGTATCATTAGCCCCTAATTTCTGATGTTGGAGATTTTCCAGTTATGTGCTTTAAACTGATAAAAACAAATACTGCACTTGATCTTAGCCAAAAGGCTGAGGAGTGATGCAGTCATGTGCTTTCAGACCCTGCAGGTTTGTGACTTGCTACAAAATCTCCATGAGTTCAAAAAATTCAAAACATATGGCAGCTCAGATGTTAGCCTGGGGAAAATAAAATATTAAAAAATTTGGAACTGCTTAGAGGATGCTTTGCTATATATATTTTAATGTGATTTGTGTATATGAATATGTTTGGAAAGATGTCCTTGGGAGTGAAGTTGAAAGAAAAACTCTTTATGCTTTAAGTCCACTCTGGATAGCAGTAGATATTACAAATAAAATGAGAATTTGTTCAAAGCCAGATATTTAAAAAATATACTTCTTCTGATTGTAATGTTTAAGTAACAACAAAAATCAGTGTTAACTGCTGTTCAAGGGAAATGATGTGGTTTGTAGAAAGAGCTGGAGATCACATATAGGGAAATTCAGGCAACATCACCATATTCGATATCAAATATTCATGTCTAGGATACTTCCTAATTTGGGGAAAATATCAGCTAAATCATGTGAATGGTACTTTTATCCAGAAAAAAGAAAAATATGTTTAAACTCCCCAGTATCATACCTTATAGCCTACAAAATAACTTATTTTGTCAAAACTTCCCCCAAATGACTTGTGATACAAACCATCCTGCTGGAAAAAGAAGCTTCCTACTACTTGAGTGAGCTACTTGTTCATTCCTAATGTGTGGATGGAATAGACAGTCTGAGCACAGGTTGCAGAAATTGGCAGGACTCCTTTTCAGAGCTAATGTTGTCATTTTTTTTCAGGGTAGCAAATTTTATATTTTCTGTTAATTAAGAAACACATAAAACAGGTGAATAAAGATAAAGTTCCTAATGTTCAATGACACCTTACAATTTGATAGCTCTTTTACTTCACAGGTATCTGAAAGATGTCCAATATACATTAACTCATTTTACTTTTATATTAATCACTCTCTTATCTTACTCGTTGTTTTCTGGGCTTATGAGGTTTTAATTCCCACTCCGTCTCCATGTCTTTTCTTAAATCCTCAACCTTCACCTTTTGAGTTGTGTTTCTGGGCAGAACGCTTTCACTGGGACTTGCTTTAACCCACACTACTCCATTTACTAGTGGAAGGATAATGTTCTAATTCATCTAATATATATATCTAGTCTGTTCTCCATGTGCTTGGTTTCGTGCCATTGTCCTTCCCTCCCCATAACACACGCATGCAAGGCGCCTACCCTCAGCCACTCATTCAGACATGCGCACACACCATTTTTATGAATTCTCAGAAATTTTCCCCATCCATTAAATGAGCAAATGCTTTTAAACTGTAGAGTGCTACTAAATTTTTTTGTGACACTGATATTTCATAGGCCACTAATCTGAGTTAGATAAAGCAAAATAACAATGCAGATAACTCATTTCCTACCAAAAACCATGAAGCATTATTACTCTGAGAACATGCCCAGTTGTTGGAATCCTAGATTCTTTGACACTCCCTAACCAATAGTCCCTCTGGTTTCCCAGCTGACAACTAGGAGAAGGGACTTGACTAAACTTTCCTGGTTTTAGCAATCAGTTCAATTAACCATCATAATTGCAAGTACTTTTCATAAACCAGGCTTACATTCCTGGTTGATTTCATAGCTCCTAGTTCTAGAGCTGCCCCTGCAGCCATGGTGACAGTTCTGCTGCCTGCTTCACTGCCTCTACCCTGACAACATGTTGTTCTGAGGCTAGCAGATCTCGCCCAAGGCAGGATTCTCAATTTTGGAAGGCTTAGTGGGGCCAGGCCCAGGGAATGGTCTGTGAGTATTGCTTAAGCCGCCTCTCCTCCACAGCCTGGTCCCTGCAGTTTCTCTTGCTGTGTCTTGCTCCATCTGTTGCTCCCTGGATGCGAATGTGCCTCCCCTAGGGCGCTGGGCACTGGGCTGAGAGGGGCCTAACCTCACCACTCATTCCCTACTGAAGAGTTACTCTATTCCTTTTGCACTTCAGCATCTCCCTCTCCCTCCAGAAAGCTATTTCATGTTCTCAGGACTGGTGGAAGCCATGAGCAGCCAGAAGTTCTAGAGAAAATGTTCAAATTTATCCCCTTTTCCTTCTTTAGTGATTATTGGTGGTGGCAGCTGTTGTGTAAAAACTGATGTGTCTATTTCCCTTTGTAGGGCTTCAGACTTTGGGTAGACATGTATACAGCACTCTCAACTTTGTTCCAAGGATCACTTGAGATGCTAAAATATATGCTATTATATGTACTGTGCATTCTCCATGCTTTGACAAATTTAAACATGAGATAACCCATGCTTACATGCATCCTAACTCAACATATATCACAAATGAATAATCATCTGCCAGTTGTGATAGCATCTCTTCCCTCTCCCCGTTTCCTGGAAAGGATTCCAGACAAATGCATTATTTCTGCTTCTACACAGTGTTTCTTATTTCTTGTTCTGTCTACACATCAATTTGTTCAGTATCTTAACTGGTTATTTGTATCATTGCAATATCTCTTGATTAACTATAAAATTATATCACCTGTAGAAACTATCTTATTTCTGGACAAAATATATATAATAATAATGAATCTTTGATCATATGGCTGCAAGATCCTGCCAATTACTTTTTGGCCTGAGACAAAAAACAAAACAAAACATAACAAAAATGCTTTTTTAAAAGTATGTTTTCTACTCTGACTTCTGACATTTAAATATCTTTTAAAGATATCTGCCAGTGGCTTCTGAAAGTTCCTTTAAATAATCTTTTTGAAGATAAAATATGTTGCATGTTTCATTAATACAATTTTATATAAGATTCTGGATGCCAGATTATTAATTATAATGCTCAGGTAAAGTCTACTCCAGACACCAACCACCTGAAGGAATATGTTAATTCTTATTTATACAGGGACTTTATAACAATGGCAAAAGAATTTGCTAAGAATGACTAAACCTAGTATGCTCAATGTGAAGTATCTATAGTTTCGCCTCACAAACCTGAATACAACTAACCATAACATACACATACACTGGTTATGAGTCCCCACATACTTCTCCTGAAGAAACTGGCATTCATTTTTACTTAGGAAATAATCTATGCTGGTGCAGAATAATTCCCTTTGTCCTCAATTTATGTGCTGGGACGTTTGCTTCCTAGTTCAGGGTTTGTGTTAACACATTTTAGAATCTAACTTATACAGTCAAGTACAAAGAACAGCCATTGAATGCTGAATCTTTCTTAACTGATTTCTATGGAAAGCTTATGTTCTTTGTAATACACCTTAGCTGGCTGTGGTTCTATGGTGCATTAATTCTAGGCCTAATTGGAACACCCTGTCTGGCAGTTCTATTAGGATCAACATTCTTGACTTTGGAGAACAGAAGATATTTTAAATTCACTTTGGTGGGAAGAGTCAATTTTTGCCTGAGAAAGAAAAAAAACAGATTTTCTGAAATATGAGTATAGGATCTTATACAAGACCATTAAACACTCTCCTTAGCCATTTGGAACTCAAGGAATTGCTTTCTAATCAATTTATGTCATTATGTTCTCGGTTACATAGATACTTACTAAATCTTTCCTAAAGAAAAATTATTCTGGCGAGGGATGGTGTCTCACACCTGTAATCTGAGCACTTTGGGTGGCCAAGGTGGCAGATTGCTTGAGACAACGAGTTTGAGACCAGCCTGGGTAACATAACAAGACCTCATCTCTACAAAAAATAAAAATAATTTTAAAAAAAAATTAGCAGGGTGTTGTGTGGTGATATGTACCTGTGGTCCCAGCTACTTGGGAGGCTAAGGCAAGAGGATTGCTTGAGTCCAGGACGTTGAGGTTACAGTGAGCCATGAGGTTACAGTGAGCCATCACATAATTGCCTTCCAGCTTGGGCAACAGAGCAAGACCCTGTAGAAAGAAAGAAAGAAAGAGAGAAAGAGAGAAAGAGAGAAAGAAAGAGAGAAGGAGAGAAGGAGAGGAAGGGAAGAAGGGAGAAAGGGAGGAAGGGAGGAAGGGAGGATTGGAGAAAAGAGAAAGAGAGAAAGAAAAGAGAAAGTGAAAGAAAAAGAGAAACTGAAAGAAAAAGAAAAGAAAGCAAAGAAAGAATGGACAAATATTTTTTTTTGGTTTGTGCTTAATTCAGTCTTCCTTTTGTTATTTAAGTATCTACTGAATTGGGCCTAACTCCCTAAACTTTTCTTTCCTCTTGAGAATCCCATCATATCAAACTACTTTTATTTCCTTTTTTCTTTTTTTTTCTCCGAAATTAATTTTGTAATTCTCAGTTTCTTCCCAAATGATCTCTTCACTGTTTCTTGTTCAAATCTGACAATAAAAAACACAACACATTTCTGGCTGTCACTTGCAGAAAAATAGTCTTGAAACCTCAACATTTCTTGGTTCCTGCTTCTCTAGAGCCGTCAACACTAATTTTTCTTTTTCTTTCTTGCTTTTTTAGATACAGGATCTTGCTATCTATTGCCCCAGTTGGAGTGCAGTGGTGGGATCACAGCTCACTGCAGCCTGGAATTCCTTGGTTCAAGCCATTCTCCTGCCTCAGCCTGCCAAGCAGCCAGGACTATAGGCACACACCATCACGCCTGATTAGTTTTTAAAATTTTGGTAGGGACGAAGTCTCGCTGTGTTGCCCAGGCTGAGACTAATTTTTCAATATTAATTCCTACTGACTAATCAGAGTGTAAAAGATGTGGACATTACAAAGTAAAGAAAATTTTGGTTATGTTGGATATATCAGCTAGAACTCATGGCATTGGCTGTAATAGCATTATCATATGTCCCAGCAATTCCACTCCTAGATACATATCCAAAGGAATTGAAAGTGGGGACTTGAACAGAGATATTTACACACGAATGTTCATAGAAGCATTATTCACAATAGCCAAAAGGTGGAAATGTGGAAACAATTCAAATGTCCATTAGCCAGGATTACAAATGGATAAACAAAATGTGGTATATACATACAATGGAATATTATTGAGCCTTAAAAAGGGGTAAAATTCTGATCCATGCTACAACGTGGATGAACCTTGAAACATTGTGCTAAGTGAATAATCCAGAAACAGAAGAACAAATATTGTATGATTTCACTTATATGAAGTACTTAGGATAGGTAAACTCAGAATTAGAAAGTAGAATAGAGGCTACCAGAAATTAAGGAAAGGGGAAAAGGAGGAGTTCCTGTTTAATGGGCAGAAATTTCATTTTTTCTTTTTTTTTTTTAAAATTATACTTTAAGTTCTGTGGTACACGTGCACAATGTACAGGTTTGTTACATAGATATACATGTGCCATGTTGGTTTGCTGCACCCATCAACTCGTCATTTACTTTAGGTATTTCTCCCAACGCTATCCCTCCCCCAGCCCCCCACCCCCCAACAGGCCCCAGTGCGTGATGTTCCCCTCCCTGAATGGGCACAAATTTCTTAGTTGGGGATAATGAAAAAGTTCCGGGTATGGATAAGGGTGGTGGTTATACAACATTGTGAGTGTATTTAATGTCCCTGAATTATACACTTATATATGGTTAAAATTATAAATATTATTCAGGTTTTACCACAATGAAAGAAAGGAAGAAAGCACGCCTTCTAGTGGAAGCTGGGTGCAGAGAGAGCTCTGTATTCTTGGCTGCAGCTGTCTAGAATGGAGACTGTCTCGCTAAGCTGGGACTTGGGAGTCTTGGATAAAATACCACAGACCCTTGCCTTTCTTACCAATTTTTTATATCTCTTTCTTGAAGAGATGTTTCTTCTTTTGCTATTTGCCCTTAGGATCATTTCCAGAGGGTCTGCGTCATTTTTCGAGAATTTTCACCAGTTTCACTGAGAAGTCAGTTAGCAGAGCTCTTTACGCTGTCATGCCAGAAGTTGATTGGGAAGACTATATTTCAAATGTTAGTTATGTTATTCAATTTGGAGGATTGCTTATAACGTTGTTGCACTGGTTGTAAAACTAAATCTTTAGGATTAAAATGTTTTCTTGAGAAACGTGGCAATATTACTAAAAACCATGGCAATCTCTCCCCCCAAAATGGGATTTTTAGTAACTTTATCACTGTCCTGAGGCTTCCTTTTAAAAACTGAAGCTTTGACATTTTTTATTACATTATTTTAAGAGAAAGGTAAGGCTCTATAGATTCCCCATGCATTCTTGAATAAATGAGTGAATGAATGAATGAATGTTTTTGTTTATGAACATGGTGGCCATTTGCTACTGTGTGCTTTGACAGTAAGGCTCCCCCTATACCTGCTTGTTACTGAATTCTACAATTCTATCACTCAAACCCTATCTTAGTTCAAGCTGCTATAACAAATTACCATAGACTGGGTGGCTTAAACAACAAACATTTTTCACAATTTTGGTGCCTGAGAAGTCTGAGATCACAGTGCAGGCAGATCCGGTATTTGGCGAGGGCCTCCTTCCTTGCTTGCAGATACCGTCCTCCTGTATCCTCACATGGCAGAAAAAGAGCGAGCTAACTCTCTGGCCTCTTAAAAGGGCACTAATCCTACTCATGAGGGCTCTACCCTTGTGAGTTAATTACCTCACAAAAGTCCCACCTCCAAATACCATCACATCGGGGGTTAGAATTCAACGTATGAATTTCAACACACTGGGGGGTTCACTATAGCAAATGCATGGTTTTGTTATTTTCCTCTATGCAGCCTATAGAAAGTAACTTTCCTCTCCAGTATTTTTGAGAGGAATGATAATTCAACCTTTCTATTAAGAATAGTTTATGCAATCAAAATGTTATTTTCTCCAAGAGACAAAGACTTGATATTTTATCAGTATCCGAGTAACTGGCCTATCCAACTACTGGAATAATTTTACATCTCAGCGAAGGTGAAAGAAATTAATATTCATGAGCATTTACTGTGTGGTAGGACTATTGCAAATATTATTTTATTTTACCCTTGCAGCAGTATCTAGGAGTTAGAGCTTATTAGTATCATTGAAGATGAAGAATTAAGACTTAAAGGTTGGGTCTTTTCCAAGGTCATACAGCTAATTAACAGTAGAGCTGCAAGGAAAAAAGAGAACAGGAATAGGGCAGTCAGACAGCAGTAGGTTGGCCCTAGATGTCACAGGTGGGGGTTTCCAAAGGAAGGATAAATGTCTCTGCAAGGAAAGCATCATTGATTCGTTGCTATTTTATCATCTACAAAACATTCCCTGCCAAATCTTCAGACGACAATTCTAAAGAAACTTAAAAGGATAACTTATAGTTTGTTCATGTTTAAAGTCTAAGAACACATTATTGCCGTGTTTTTATAAATTCATGTTGACTAAACATATTTAAAGATCATTGTGTTTTAGAACATTTATTTCTGAAATTTAACTTTATTTCTGAATCAAGTTCCTCAGTAATACGGACCTCATGAGTGCCATTATTATATTTTATAAATAATATAGGTAAAACACTTTCCAGGTACGGAGAGACTGGAAGTCCCAGAGCTAAGGCCTAGCTAATTTTTATGAGAAAGGCAGGTTGGGGTGTGTTTGTGTAGTTGTTGTACCCTTAGGGAAAGGGTACCACTTAGTAGACCCTTAGAACCCAGGATTAGGAGCTGTATTTAACGAGAATAGACACAGTAACCTGCAAGAGATAGATTCAAAACAGTTACAAACTTTTGGAGAAAAAAAGGCAGGAAGGGAGAGGTTGGGGGCTCGGGCGATCCATTGCTTGGAGATCGGCTTAGCCAGGCTGGGGGGTCCTCCGAGGGGCTGATGAATCGGCGCTCGACTGGCCTAGGAGCTGCCCGCAGGGAGTGAGGTCTGGGGCCCGGACGCCCGCGGGGAAGGTGGGGACCGGGGCCCGGACACCCGCGGAAAAGGTGGGGAGCGGGGCCCGACGCCCGCGGAGAAGTGGGGACCCTGCCGAGCCGTCCGGGCAGCGGTCGATCTCTAGAGCCATCTGCCGGGCAGGCAGCGGACGGGTGCGGCGAGTTGTTGGTCACCAGTCGACTCCAGGCCGCGGGCCGCGCCAGGAGCCTCAGCCGCGTTTCCAGTCAGAAAGCGGTGAGGCTTGAGGCGCGCTCGCGCGCAGGACTGGCCCAGTTCCCCGCGGGGTGGGACTGACTGTGCTTCCGGCCCGTCCCTAGAGTCGGCTGATTGGTGTCTTGTGTTCTGGTGTGTGGCGCCCCCTGAGCGAGCTCTGAGGGGACGTACCCACCTGTCTGAGCCGCCGGTTTCACAGCGGTGGTAGGAAGCGGGAAACTGGGGGTGGAGTGACGCGCCCCTGTGCCCGGTTCTTGCGCCACTCTCCAGGCCCTAAGGCCTCTGCCTTGAATTTAGGATAGTCTCCTTAGGAAATCCACAGAGCTGTTATTTTGCTGTAGGTGCTGATTCGGTTCCCAGCCGGACCCTTCCAGCCCCGTTGGTGCCTGGGGAGAGGGGGTGACATCTGGGGCTCCGACAATTGTATGGTCCTTTCCCAGGCCGGGCCTCGGAGTAATTTGTTCCCGTTGATTTTTCCTTCTTTGTCAAATTCTCCGCAGTTATTTGTGACGGTCGGTTATTCCTGTAAATGTTGGTCCCAACTTCTTCCGTAACTCACAAAAATTTCTAGCAAATCAATAATTTATATCTGAGTTTCTGTACTTTTAAAATAAGGAGTATATTTCTGAGTAAAAATAGTAAGAAATAAGTAATAGGCCCGCAATTTTAGACAATAAGTTTATCCAATATACTATACACTAATTGTATGCAGTACAATAATTTTATGCGATAATTGTATACAATGCAATAATTGTATACAATAATTGTATACAATAATTTTATACAATAAGTAAAATTACAGAAGACAAAATGGTGAATTGTTAATATAACTAGAGATTAATTGTATCTAGTTGTATTAATATTTAAGTTAGAGGTTGTCATTAATATAATTAGAGAAGGTGCAGGTCTGCACTGCAAATTATGTAGTCTCAAAAAAAAGTATTTTAACAGTGATTATAGCAGAGCAGACACTTAAAACTACCTGGGGATATTGTTTATTGTGTTTGGCAATCTAATTTTGTGCCACCTGCTGAAACTAAAACTTTAATAATGAATAATGGGAACTTAGAAAATCTGAATCTAAACCTAGAACTTTAATTAATTTAAAATAGCATCCCCTCACATCACAAACTGATACTAAACTGTAGCAAGGTCCCTTTTAGGACCTGTGTTTGTTTTTTAAAAAAAGATTTATTTACATTTTGAAAGTGCTAAATTCATCATCTTTTAGAACCTTCATGATTTTATTTACATAAATCCTGAATTAGAAAAAAATTTGACATTTTTCAGATTGGACAAATTTTAAGTTTCTAAGTTAACAGAAAATTATTTTTATTTAACATTATTTTTATAAACTGGTTATTGCTAATGCATTTATTCCACAATAAATTTGTATGGACCATTTACTGTGTGCCAGGCACTATTCTGGGTTATTGGAACACATTAGTGAGCAAAAAGTCCATGCTTGCTCTAAAGGAAGAAACATAATAAAGAACTAAGCTTATACTATAATGTTAGTTATCAATTCATGCTATGAAGAAAAATAATGCAGGATGAGGAGGATGCAGTTTTTAGATAAGGGATGTTTTTATCATTCATGCATGAAGAAAAAATAATGCAGGATGTGGGAGCCGATGCGTGCGGATCACGAAGAGATGGAGACTTTAGATACATCTCTACTAAAAATACAAAAAAAAAAAAAAAAAAGAAATTAGCCGGGCGTGGTTTTTTTCCATAGGTGGGAGAGTGTATAAGAAGCGGAACTAAAATATGGGTACATGACACTCCGTATCAAAAAAAAAAAAAAAAAAAAAAAAAAAAAAAAAAAAGAACTAAAATATGTACACGATATTTGTATTATGAACCCAAACAAGTTATATTCTTGTATGCTAGAACTAGAAATCAAAAATTCTTTTTGAAAATATATGCTGTTTGTATAGGAGGTTTTTGTTAGTTTTTTGCAACACTTTTCTTCCCAAATGTTTTAAATTTGTAGTTTTGTTGTCTATTTGTAGTTGCTTTGGGAAGAAAGTATTCAAGTGTGTAAATGTTAGCCTTAAGATTTTCGACTTAAATTCTGAGGTAGCAAAGCCATATGAAAGTGGCCTGGTGAGGTTTATTTTAGAAAAAGTTTCTTTTGTTTGAACGTAGTTTTCCTAAAACTAGAAAGGAAACATTTTATTTGTTACTTTTTGGGCACTATAAAAACGTGATTAACATTTTCATTTATACTTTTTCAGATAATTGTTTTCAAGTTCTGAAATTGTTTACTTAAAGCTGTTAAAGACTTCGCATATTTCTGAATGACTCCCTCTACCTCCTGCCCTATTATCCTAGGCTTAAATTGTTTTAGACATTTGTAGAACCACACTAATTTGTTTCATTTTTACACTTGTTTTTGTTGGTAACTGATTAATAGATAGAGAAAAATGAAGAGGGCAATTATATTAAACAGATGGAAGGGGGAAGAACCCAATAACGAAAACAGCGAAAACCCCCACGATATTCTATATCAGTAAGAACAGCCCTAAAGTATGTATATAGGTTTAATTCTCATACAGTAGCATTTGTCAAGCAGTGTATGTGGAAACATTCTCCCTTCCCCACATCACTCCGACTTGTATCTCATCCCCACATCAAGGAGGATTCAAAATTGGAGAGACATAATCTGACTTGGTAATGCGTATTTCTTCACTAGATGGCATTAATACAATTTCTTCGATTGTAGTTTCTGTCTTGAGGACAAATTTACAATGTATTAACTAAAACAGAAGAAACAGAAATGTGATTTATGTTTTGCAATTCATCTGATTTTATGGTTTTGTCATATAGAATGTTCTTTGATGTTTAAGAATTTAGAAAAAAATGGGATATGCAAGGAAAAATAATTCTAATGGGAGCTATGTATGTATCTAGAGATTAGTTTTTTTTTTTTTTAAATCACATTTGCATCTTTGTTCAGCCCCAGATTTTTGTTATGTTCCAAGGTGGCCATTGCTGAATGTTTTTATCCTTTGTGTTTAGATAATATCTCTGAGTGCAAAAATTATCTTTTAAAAAAGAATGTAAACATATGTAGTATATGCATTATGTAATATGATTGTAAATATGCATATGTATGTTAAACTTGTAATTTTTTTAATTTTGAAAAAGTTCAAACATATGAAAAAAATTATAATGAACCCCATGTACCTATTACATAGCTTTTGCTGTGATCAACTCATTGTCAATATTATTTCAATAATCCTTCATCTCTCCCCTTTATTTTGAAGCAAATCCCTGCATATGTACATAGTATATTGTTAGAGGTGCACACATTCACAATAAAATGTGCTGTCCTAACTCAAAAATAAAGGTGTGAACAAAATATTAAGAGCCCAAGAAGCCTGATTAATTCTGCCTTGAGGAAGAAGACAAATTCAGAAAAGCCTTTGAAGAAGAAATGACATTTGACCTATACCTTGAAGGATGGAGGAATTTGCCAGTTCGAGAATGGAAGAAAGCACACGTTCCAAGCATTGGAGCACTATGAAGAGAAGGGAGCAAGTTTGAATCTATGAATGAGTGGAAAGCAGAGAATAATGTATTTGAATGTTGAAGTGCTTCGAAGGAAGCTGCAGATGATGAAGCTGGAAGGATAGTCTTTGGTTATATTTTACAGGAGACTGTGGAAAATTAGTGATTATAGTTTATACAGAAATATTTTTCTACATCTTTATAAACTACTTTTTCCATATTTTGTAGATTTATGACAAAGTCCAGTTTTCAACAATGCTGAAATCAAATGATTGCTTGTTTTCTTTGGATAATTTGTTTTTTGAAAAACCAGATGAAGTTGAAAAGTAAGTCTCCCTTAAAGATTGATAACACAGTGTATTACTTTAGGGTTTTTTGAATTTGGGTGAGTTTTAGTTTTCTCTCTGGTAAATATACAAATAAAAATGAGGAATCAACAGAATGATATTTCAGTTACATACTTGGTAAACATGGAATTCTCTTACCAGTAGTATAGGGGAGTAACTGAAGTTTAACATCTTAAATGTTATGATTTAAAAAGTAGAATAGATTTGGGCCTGGCGTAGTGGCTCATGCCTGTAATCCCAGCACTTTGGGAGGCTGAGGCGGGTGGATCACCTGAAGTCAGGAGTTCGAGACAAGCGTAGCCAACATGGTGAAACCCTGTCTCTACTAAAAGTACCAAAAAAGTAGCCGTGCCTGGTGGCGTATGCCTCTAATTCCAGCTACTTGGGAGGCTGAGACATGAGAATCGCTTGAAGCCAGAGGCAGAGGTTGGAGTTAGCCAAGATGGTGCCACTGCACTCCAGCCTGAGCAACAGAGTGAAACTCAAGAATCGATTATTGCCTATTTGGTTGCATTTATTTGCATTTCTGGTTTGTTCGAATTATTTTTGTCCAAGCTAAAAATGAGAAATAATGCTCAAAGAGTAGCTCAGGACAAGGAATGACATCACCATTTGGAAACAATGAACAGTATGCCAAAGGCAAAGTACGATAGGCACATTAAGTGCTGGCAGGAAGTAGGGGTGGGAATAAAGATGTGAGACCAAAGAAAACAAGACTGGAGAGTAGGTAGTATGTTAAATACTGGCTTTTATGGATTTTCATGTGCATTGTTCAATTTTGAATTTTCTATGTATTTTTAGTGTATTGTACTATTTTAGTGAGGTACATTTATTGCCTCATTATTTTACTTGTTCATTCAAATATTGATTGAAAGTTGAAAGGGTTATAAAAAGGATGAAACAGACTTTTACTTACAAAATACTTAAAATCTAGTTGAGATTAAACACACAAATGGAAAGGCATTAATAAATAATATGACCATGTAAATAACCATCTATACTGGGACACTTTTGAGAGTGAAAGAGCACATCCAACTGGGGCGACATGTGTTAATCAGGACTGGCCAATGCAAATTTTGTAACATGGTTGTTTTTCTGAAAATATAGTCAAAAATATGTGCGAAGCAAATGAGAAGCATATGTTCATGCAACGAAATTTCAGACTTGGAAGGAAGGTTGTCTTGCTCTACACAGTCAGGTCAGGCTTTTTGGGTAGTAGGGGGAAACTGTAGGAGGCTTTGAAGGATTTGATAATTCCTATAGGAAGAGAAGAACTGGGCATTTGAAGGCAGAGTGTTAGAGCAAGAGAAAAATAATGGAGATAGGACAATTCATGGTACTTGTAAGGGATAACGTGTAGAGAAGTTGCCTGGAATAGACGATTCATGAAGGAGAAACATTGGGATGGACATAAAGTTAGAAATTCTAAGTTGAGGTTAGATGGTGATGTGTGTTAAGTGCTGGAATAAGGATTTTGGATATAATTCACTGTGGGTTAAAGGCTGTGGAATTAAATCAACAAATATTTATTGAAATTATGTAAAGGACTTTGCTAAGTACTGCTGATGTAAATGGACATAAAAATAAAACTCAGGTGTTTATAATCTAGAGGGAGTATCAAAATATCTGTCAAAGCTATCCATCTACTTATCTGCCTGTTTCTCGCTATTATCTGTCTGTACATTCACACACCTCAAGGCAGACTATATACATATTATAGGTTCCTTCTATAAGAAGAAGGGAGGAGAAAATCTTTGGGAACCTAGGGAGATTTCTTGGAAAAGGTAGGATTTGAGCCAGCCTTTGAATATAAGCTCTAATGCCTAGAATAATACCTGGCACATAGTACTTGATAAATAATTACTGAATGGATTAATGAATGCATAAAATAGTGGAACTTCTGTAGGTAGATGTCTGAGGGGGACAGGGCACAGGGGAAAGCTGAGTAAATATCTTTGAATGAGGGTGAGGAGTAGACCAGGTACGGTGGCTCACACCTGTAATCTCAGCACTTTGGGAGGTTGAGGTGGGCAGATCACTTGAGTCCAGGAGTTTGAGACTAGCCTGGCCAACATGGTGAAACACCGTCTCTACTAAAAATACAAAAATTAGCTGGACATGTTGGTATATGCCTGTAATCCCAGCTACTGGGGAGGCTGAGGCATGAGAATCACTTGAACCCAGGAGGTGGAGGTTGCAGTGATCTGAGATCTCACCACTGCACTCCAACCTGGGCGGCAGAGTGAGACTCTTGTCTCAGAAGGAAAAAAAAAGTTGAGAGATAGAATGCATTATCTATTTGTTATACAACAGGGAGTTCAGTTTAGTTTGGACTATAAGGTATGTGTAGGAGGGTTAAAACTGTAAGGTGGTCTAAGGCTACTAGGAAGTTTGGCAATCTTTGAAAGCCACTGAAGGATTTTGAATGGAGTAATGAAAGCAATTCGAAATGAATATGGTAGGAACTTGTAAAAATATATTAGAAAGCGTGGAGGCAGTGAGGGCAGTTAAGACAAGTTAATAAGAGCCTTGATTATTTTAATGACCATGGAAACACAAAGGAAATGATGAATTTAAGAAGCATTACAAGGAATATACAGTAAGACCTAGTATGTATCTAGATCTGCTTAGTAAAAAAGATACTGTGGTTTGGATTCTGGGTGACTGGGATGATGATGTCACCTCTGGAAAAAAGATTGGGAAATTATAAGGAAGATTTGATTTTATTAAGAGGCAGAATAGTAGAGCTATTATTCTTCTTTCTTGGATTTTCTGAAATAGTCCTTGTGTAGAAAAGAGTTAACATAGCAGCCTAAACTGCTGTTCTTGAAAAGGCCTGCTTGCAAGGTTGGCTTTGGCTAGCGTCTGAGAACTTAGATTTCAGGAAGATCCCCTCCATAACTGACAACAGTGGCTTGCTGTGTGTAAACTGTTTATACAAATAATATGGTTTATGTGAACACCTGCTTTTTTTCTGAGATTCTGGAATTTAGGTGTGTGCCAGACAGGGGATGCTTATGCTAATGTTAGTTAGTCCCCAGTAAAAACCTGGGCATTGAGTCCTTGAAGAGCTTCCCTTCTTTGGCAACATTTCACGGGTATTGTCCTAAGTCATTACTGAGATAATTAAGTGCCTCCCGCAGAGTCTGCTGGGAGAAGACTCTTAAAAGCTCATGCCTGGTTTTTCTGGAGTTTGTCCTGGTAGCCATGAGTAGGACTGTATGCTGAGTCTTATGAGTCATTTTAGGGAATTATTGAACTGGGGGTGATCTTGGGGACCCTCTGACATAGTCCTAAATTTTAAAAGATCTGGCCTGTTATTAAACAGTCTGTCAGACGTTGCCAGATAATGTGTTGTAGATTTTTTACTTGGAAAATATGGTCAGAGTAGCTATGTGCTAGGTGCTCTGAGAGACAGAAAAGTAAAAGACTGAGTCTCTCACTTTAGAGAGCGTAACATCCTAAATGACTAGATCGTAAAATCTTTGGGACTTAGTATAGACAAAATATATGATGCTCTTCTCAACTTTATTTCCTGTCACCCAACACTTATCTTTTTGTCCTAATGAAGAACAAGTCAACTTTGATGGGAAAGGAACCTTTAAAGCAGTATCAGTTAACATGATCACAGTTGAAAGATGAGGAGGGGTAGTTAATGATGCCAACAGGGTGGCAAAAATATCAATTACTATAGGTTATAAAGAGATTGTCAGTTTCAAATGATTTCTTGGCTTTTTCTGTAGTTTCTAGATGGTTCTGGACTAAAAATATTTAGGTTAGGACATTAATTTGTAATAATGTTATAGGAATACTCTACAACGGTCCCCAACCTTTTTGGCACCAGGGACTGAATTTGCAGACAGTTTTTCCACAGATGGTTTCAGGATGAAACTGTTCCACCTCAGATCATCAGGCATTAGATTCTCATAAGGAGCATGCAACCTAGAGCCCTCTCATGTGCAGTTCACAATGGGGCTCGCACTCCTGTGAGAATCTAATGCTGTTGCTGATCTGACAGGAGTCAGAGCTCAGGCAGTAATGCTCACTTGCCTGCTGCTCACCTCCTGCTGTGCAGCCAGGTTCCTAACAGGCCAGTATCAGTCTGCAGCCCAGGCATTGGGGATCCCAGCTCTGGAATATCAGTAATGGTGTCATTTACAATTGATGACCCATGATTAGTTGTGAGATATGTCAAGTAATTCGTTACTTGTAATAGTTAAAATGCTAAAGTTTGAGAATGATTTACTACTTTTTTTTTATATTGGAGCAGATTTAAGATTCCTGTTACTTGCATTTGAATTGGAGAAAAGGATATAGAGTTATTGCCATTATTTAGGTAGCATATCTCACACAGCGGTTTCATTAATCCTATGATACATGAGGGTAAAAGGTTGAGAACACTGCTATGTAGGGATAAATCAAAGTGCTGACAGAAAGTTAATTTATAGGATGTTTAAGAGTCTATAATTGAGTAATGTTTAATAAATACATAGCTTATCATGTTACATCTTTATTAACATATGTACTCACATTTTTATATTTTATATAGCCATCCAGATAATGAAAAGTCATTGGATTGGTTTCTCCCTCCTGCTCCATTGATTTCAGAAATTCCAGATACTCAGGAGTTAGAGGAAGAATTAGAAAGTCATAAACTGTTAGGTAAATTATCACATATTTGTTTTGAAGCCAAATGCGTGAACGTGGGAACCTGGGAGGCGGCAAGTGAGCCCCACTGCACTCCAGCCTGGGGCACAGAGCATGTCTCAAAAAAAAAAAAAAAAAAAAAAAAAAAAAAAAAAAAAAAAAATTATCGCATATGAAGCCAAATTTATGGCAATATTTATTTTAAAGCCCTGATTTGATTATTACACATTGTGTATGCATATATTAGAATTGCATATGCCCCCAAAATATGTATGGTCATATTGGGTATTGATTTCAGAAATTTCAGATATTCAGGAGTTAGAGGAAGAATTAGAAAGTCTTGGTGGCCGAGGTGGGCAGATCACGAGGTCAGGAGTTTGAGACCAGCCTAGCCAATATGGTGAAACCCCATCTCTACTAAAAGAACACACACAAAAAAAAACCCTAGCTGGGCATGGTGGTGTGTGCCTATAGTCCCAGCTACTCAGAAGGCTGAAGCAGGAGAATGGCTTGAACCCAGGAGGCGGAGGTTGCAGTGAGCTGAGTTTGTGCCACTGCAGTCTATCCTGGGCAATAGAGGGAGACTCCGTCTCAAAAAAAAAAAAAAAAAGAAAGTAATAAACTGTTGGGTAAATTATCACTTATTTGTTGTGAAGCCAAACCCATACAGTTCATGGCAATATTTTTTTTTAAAACTCTGATTTGATCAATACACATTGTGTGTGCATGTATCAAAATATCAGATATCCCCCCAAATATGTGTACTTATTATGCAAACAATGAAAATGTCTTTATTTTAATGAAATAAAATGAAAATCGGATCCTTCTTTTATTAAAAAGAGTGCTCACCAAGCTGGTGAGCTACAGGTCCCAGCTACTTAGGAAACTGTGAATAGCCACTGCACCCCAGCCTGGGCAACATAGTGAGACCCTATCTCTAAATAAATAAATAAACAGATCCCCCTTATCTCTAAATACATACATACCCCCAAAAACAAAATAGTGCCCACCAAATCTTAAAATTTAAAACATTTTTCTTCTCTATGCGTGTAATACACATACATATGCATACATAAATGCACACAATACACTATTACACACACATTTTGATTTTTGTTTTATGAATGTTTTTTCTGTGACTATTAAAACTCCTATCACTGCTGTTCAGTTTGCCTTGCCTTTTACTAAAGGTAAGGTCGCCTGATAACCAGATCCCAGAAATATTGAGTGAAAAAAGGGAGATGCAGAAGGTTAAATATAGTGTGATACCATTTTTAGAAAGCTCAAAAACAAGCACATTCAAACAATGTATGTGACATAATGTAATATTACTAAAATTTAAATTTTTAAATTGGGTTGTATGTTCATGCACATACATTTTATTATTAAGCTTCATAATTTACGTATATGTTATATATATACTTACATCAAATAATATATAGCATAGAGTACAATGTAGATACATAGATGCTAAAGCAAATTTAAGTTCTAGTAAGACGTCCAAATTCCCCCTAAACTTCCCTAAAAATTCTTGTAAAGCCTCTAAAGAAACCTTTAAAATTCTGTCACTCTGATGAAAACATTCCTTTATTTTAATTTTAGAAGCAAGATTACAAACTTAAAAGCATTAGATATGTTAATAATGAATTGTGTTTGGTAACATTGTATATAATTGGTCATTGTATTTCTGTGTGTAAATCATTTATATAAATTGTAAATCTTCATAATTGTATAATTGTATAATTTGTTATGGGTCAGAAAGAAATTAAACCTATTTTATAATGCAGGTGCCATATAAACTTCAAATTTAATTCAGTAATTCCATATTAATTTCTGAGTGTCTTTTAATGATGTAATATACCATAAGTGTAACAATCACCTGTATTTTAAAACTGTATATGGTATTACAGATTATCTTATTATTAGTGCTTTGCTTTTGGCTTTCATATTTAACTCGGAATTTTTATTAAAGTTTTTCATCATCATTTTGAAAGTTTTCTTTAATGGAGAACGCGTAATAATTAATATATTCCTTTTTTGTAGGTCAGGAAAAGAGGCCAAAAATGTTAACATCAAATTTAAAGATAACTAATGAAGGCACGAATTATATTTCACCAACACAAAAATTCCAATTTGCCTTTCCTTCTGATAAATATGAACAGGATGATCTAAATTTAGAAGGGGTAGGTAAAAATGACTTATCACATGTTGCTGGCAAGCTGACATATGGTTCTCAGAAGTATAAAAATCACATTGGCACTGAGATAGCACCTGAGAGGAGTGTTCCTGATGATACAAAATTAGTTAATTTTGCAGAAGATAAAGGAGAAAACACATCAGTGTTCCGGAAAAGGTAATTATTATAATTAAATGAAATAATATTCTGTGAATAAATTTGAATATTTGTACGTCTAAAAGTATTAAATATGGTAGAATGTGAATGAGAAAAACAGCAAAATTCTATCTCCTAAATAATTCCTTACTTTCTGCATTCCTGGTGTCATAGTCCTTGTCCTACACATAAAAATAACCATAATTGTAATATTTAACTATCTACTACAAATAGTACCACAACAGTCCAGGTGGGACACAGGAATCTTCATTTTGAACAGATTTTCTAGATGATTATTATGCACACAAAAGTTTGAGGCCCATTTTCCTAATGCCTGGGGTTTTAAACAGAGGAGTGAAATTAGATTTTCTTTTCTTTAAGGGTTCATTTTGACCCCAGTATGGAGCATAAATTATAATAGAAGGGAGTTAAAATAAATTGTGAAGGTCTACTAGAAAGACTGTCTTATTAGTCTAGATGGGAGAAAATGGTAGCCAGACCTAGGACAGTGGTATCAGGAATGGAGACAATCCAGAATTATTTAGGAGATACAATCCCACAGGACTTAAGTGATTATTGGATATGAGATCTGACTCCTAGGTTTTCGGTTTGAGCCAGAATGATGAAGATTGGTAGTGCCTTTTTTTGATTTAAAGAACTATAAAGTTAGAACAGGTTCGGGGGAAGGTGATGAGTACAGATATGGCCATGTTGATTTTAGATATTTATAATTAGTCCAGATATTCAATTGGGTATATGGATTCAAGATACAGAAGAAGTTTAGTTGATTGTTTTTGTTTTCTCTGACATAGGAGATGTGGTTATCTGTGGAGTTTGAGGGGAAAAGTGAGAGTACTGAGCAAGAATGAGAAGAGTGGAATAAATTATGGAGAATGGGAAAGCAGTCTAATTAGAATAATGGTAGGATTGATGGACACTGTAAAGGGTCCAGCTAAGGTTGATCTCTATAATGTTTGTAATAACAGCTTTATTAAGATATAATTCACATACCATAAATTCACCTTTTTGAAGTGTAGAATTATTTTCTTATTTTTTTCATTCTTACATATTTACCCACATTGGTTTTTATAATACATAGTTTTGCAACCATCACTATTAACTAATTTTAAAACATTTTCATCTCCTGCAAAATAAATTCCTTACTAATTAACAGTTACTCTTCATTCCTCCCTTTCCACAGCACCTGGTGACCACTAATCTACTTTCTGTCTCTATCATCTCTATGGATTTACCTATTCTAAACATTTCATATAAGTGGAATTATACAAAATATGGCCATTTGTGCCTGGCCTCCTTCACTTAACATAATTTTTTTTTTTTTGGAGGTGAATATTTTTCTTTTCTTTATTTTACTTTAAGTTCTAGGGTACATGTGCACAATGTGCAGGTTTGTTACATATGTATACACGTGCCAGGTTGGTGTGCTGCACCCATTAACTCGTCATTTACATTAGGTATATCTCCTAATGCTATCTCTCCCCCAGCCCCCACCCCATGACAGATCCTGGTGTGTGATGTTCCCCAACCTGTGTCGAAGTGTTCTCATTTTTTAATTCCTACCTATGAGTGAGAACATGCGGTGTTTGGTTTTCTGTCCTTATGATAGTTGGCTCAGAATGATGGTTTCCAGCTTCATCCATGTCCCTGCAAAGGACATGAACTCATCCTTTTTTATGGCTGCATAATATTCTATGGTGTATATGTGCCACATTTTCTTAATTCAGTCTATCATTGATGGACATTTGGGTTGGTTCCAAGTCTTTGCTATTGCGAATAGTGCCACAATAAACATATGTGTGCATGTGTCTTTATAGTAGCATGATTTATAATCCTTTGGGTATATAACCAGTAATGGGATTGCTGGGTCAAATGGTATTTCTAGTTCTAGATCCTTGAGGAATCGCCACACTGTCTTCCACAATGGTTGAACTAGTTTACACTCCCAACAACAGTGTAAAAGTGCTCCTATTTCTCCACATCCTCTCCAGCATCTGTTGTTTCCTGATTTTTTGATGATTGCCATTCTAACTGGTGTGAGATGGTACCTCATTGTGGTTTTCATTTGCATTTCACTGATGGCGAGTGATGATGAGCATTTTTTCATGTGTCTGTTGGCTGCATAAATGTCTTCTTTTGAGAAGAGTCTGTTCATATCCTTCACCTACTTTTTAATGGGGTCATTTGATTTTTTCTTGTAAATTTGTTTAAGTTATTTGTAGCTTCTGGATATTAGCCCTTTGTCAGATGGGTAGATTGCAAAATTTTTCTCCCATTGGTTGCCTGTTCACTCTGCTGGTAGTTTCTTTTGCTGTGCAGAAGCTCTTTAGTTTAATTAGGTCCCATTTGTTTATTTTGGCTTTTGTTGCCATTGCTTTTGGCGTTTTAGTCATGAAGTCCTTGCCCATGCCTATATCCTGAATGGTATTGCCTAGATTTTCTTCTAGGGTTTTTATAGTTTTAGTCAAACATTTAAGTCTTTAATCCATCTTGAATTAATTTTTGTACAAGGGGTAAGGAAGGGATCCAGTTTCAGTTTTCTACATATGGCTAGTCAGTTTTCCCAGCACCATTTGTTAAATAGGGAATCATTTTCCCATTTCTTGTTTTTGTCAGGTTTGTCAAAGATCAGATGGTTGTAGATGTGTGGTATTACTTCTGAGGGCTGTTTTGTTCCATTGGTCTATATGTCTGTTTTGATACCAGTACCATGCTGTTTTGGTTACTGTAGCCTTGTAGTATAGTTTGAAGTCAGGTAGTGTGATGCCTCCAGCTTTGTTCTTTTTGCTTAGGATTGTCTTGGCAGTGCAGGCTCTTTTTTGGTTCCATATGAACTTTAAAGTAGTTTTTTCCAATTCTGTGAAGAAAGTTGTTGGTAGCTTGATGGGAATGGCATTGAATCTATAAATTACTTTGGGCAGTATGGCCATTTTCACAATATTGATTCTACCTATCCATGAGCATGGAATGTTCTTCCATTTGTTTGTGTCCTCTTTTATTTCGTTGAGCAGTGGTTTGTAGTTCTTCTTGAAGAGGTCCTTCACATCCCTTTAAGTTGAATTCCTAGGTATTTTATTCTATTTGAAGCAACTGTGAATGGGAGTTCACTCATGATTTGGCTCTGTTTGTCTGTTATTGGTGTATAGGAATGCTTGTGATTTTTGCACGTTGATTTTGTATCCTGAGACTTTGCTGAAGTTACTTATCAGCTTAAGGAGATTTTGGGCTGAGACGATGGGGTTTTCTAAATATACAATCATGTCATCTGCAAACAGGGACAATTTGACTTCCTCTTTTCCTAATTGAATACCCTTGATTTCTTTCTCTTGCCTGATTGTCCTGGCCAGAACTTCCAACAGTATGTTGAATAGGAGTGGTGAGAGAGGGCATCCCTGTCTTGTGCCAGTTTTCAAAGGGAATGCTTCCATTTTTTGCCCATCAGTATGATATTGGCTGTGGGTTTGTCATAAATAGCCATTTTTATTTTGAGATATGTCACATCAATTCCTAGTTTATTGAGAGTTTGTAGCATGAAGGGCTGCATTTAACATTTTTAAGGTTCATGTGTGTTGTGTTATGTATTAGTCTTTCTTTCCCTCCCTCCTCCCTTCCTTCTTTCCTTCCTCCCTCCCTCCCTCCCTCCCTCCCTTCTTTTCCTTCCTTCCTCCCTCCCTCCCTCCCTTCTTTCCTTCCTTCCTTCCTCTTTTTTTTTGTTTTGGAGTCTCGCTCTGTCACCCAGTCTGGAGTGCAGTAGTGCAATCTTGGTTTGCTACAGCCTTTGCCTCCCAGGTTCAGGCAATTCTCCTGCCTCAGCCTCCCGAGTAGCTAGAGCTACAGGTGTGCACCACCATGCCTGGCTAATTTTTGTATTTTTAGTAGAGATAGGTTTTCACCATGTTGGCCAGGATGGTCTTCATCTCCTGACCCCATGATCTGCCTTCCTCGGCCTCCCAGTGTTGGGATTACAGGCGTAAGCCAGCACGCTCAGCCAGTATTTCATATTTTTTTAAATATTGTGAATAATATTGCTATGAAAATGCATGCAAGTTTTTGCGTGAATGTGTGTTTTCAATTCTTTGGATATAAACCCAGAATAGAATTGCTGGGTCATATGGTAACTTTATATTTAACTTTTCTGAGGAACTGCCAAATTGTTTTCCAAAGTGGCTGCATCACTTTACAGTCCCATTCAGTAATATTCGAGGGTTCCAGTTTCTCCACATTCTGGCCAGCACTTGTTATTGTCTGTCTTTTGTATTATAGCCATCCTACGGGGTGTGTGAAGAGGTATCTCATTGTGGTGTTGATGTGCATTTTCGTAATGACTAATTGTCTTAGTTATTTTGGGCTGCTACAATGAAATACTATAGATTGGGTGGTGTAAATAACAAACATTTGTTTCTCATGATTCTGGAGGCTGGAAGTCAGAAATCAGAGTGCCAGCATGGTTGGGTTATTGATGAGGACCCTCTTCCTAGTTATGTTCTCCAATGGTTTTTCTTTGGTGTGTGTATAAACAGAGAGAACTCATGTTTCATCCTCTTATTATAAGGGCATTAATTCCATCATGGGGAAGTACCCTCATGACCTCATCTAAACCCATTGACCTTCCAAAGGCCCCACCTCCAAATACCATAACATTGGGAGGCTGAGGCAGGCAGATCATAAGGTCAGGAGTTTGAGACCAGCCTCACCAACATGGTGAAACCCCGTCTCTACTAAAAATACAAAAATTAGCCGGGTGTGGTGGCAAGCACCTGTAATCCCAGCTACTCATGAGGCTGAGGCAGGAGAATCGCTTCCCGGGAGGTGGAGGTTACAGTGAGCCGAGATCACGCCCGCCACTGCACTCCAGCATGGGTGACAGAGCAAGACTCCATCCCAAAAAAACAAAAAACAAAAAACAAAACAAAAAAAACGTTGGGGATTAGGGCCTCAACAAATGAATTTGGAGGGAGGGACATTAATATCCAGTGTATAGCAAAAATTTTAAGAATCTTTTCATGTGATTATCAGCCATTTGTATGTCTTCTTTGGAGTAATGTCTTATTCAGGTCTTTGTCCATATTTTAATTGGGCTATTTGTCTTTTAATTGTTGAGTTTTAAGAGTTCTTTATTCTCAAAGTCTCTTATCATCTGTATGATTTGCAGGTATTTCCCCCTATTCTGTGGGTTTTCAGTTTTTTGATGGTGTTCTTTGCAGCACAAGTTTTAAATTTTGATAGAGTCCAGTTTATCTAATTTTTCTTGTATTCTTATGCTTTTGTTTTGATGTAATACTTATTTGGCGTTACTTTGGTTGCTTATGTTTTTGGTGTCATATCTAAAAAACTATTGCCTGATCCAAGGTCATGAAGATTTACTCTTAAGTTTTCTTCTAAGGGTTTCAGAGTTTTTAGCTCTTACATTTACGTTTGTGTAATCTGTCATTTAATATTTTAAATATTTGTGTGAAGTAGGAGTCCATCCTCATTCTTTTTGCATGTGGATAGATACTCAGTTGTTTTCAGCGTCATTTGTTGAAAAGACTGTTCTTCCCTACTGAATGTCATGGCACTGTCATTGGAAATCAGCTGACCATAAATGTAAAGACTGGGTGTTGACTGACACCGATTGATTCTCTGACACCAACTTGGCATCTAACAGTTTAAATCAATTTGACACTTAACTCCTGGAATTAGAATCAGACCTACAGTTTGAAGGCTCAGTTTTTTGTTTTTGTTTTTTTATTTATACTTTAAGTTTTGGGTACATGTACACAACGTGCAGGTTTGTTACATATGTATACTTGTGCCATGTTGGTGTGCTGCACCCATCAACTCGTCAGCACCCATCAACTCGTCATTTACATCAAGTATAACAGTTCTATAAGACTGACCCCACTTTGAATTCCAGCTGAAAATGAGATTCCCAGGCTACCCACATTTCTGTCTGGCTGAGTACAAATTTGAGGCTTCCCATGGCCCCATCTTAGGTTTAGTAATTTGCTAGAATCACTCAGAGACCTGAAAGGGAATAAGTCGTCTCCATTACTTTTTCTATAAGATGTGAGTGTTTTATCAGGAACCTTAATGGTTACTTAAGCACTTTACTGACTTTAAATGGAATATTAGTTATCTGTTGTTGTGTAATAAAATTATCCCAAAATTTAGTAGTTTAAAACAACAGTAAACATTATTATCTCTCACATTTTCTACAGGTTAGGAATTTAGGAACAACTTAGCTAGTAGTTCTGGCTTAGGCTGTCTTGTGAGAATGCATAAAGATATTGGGGGCCTCTCACAAGAAGGCCACAATCAAAATGTTAGACATGCTGCAGTCATCTGAAAGCTTGACAGGAGCTATCAGGTCTCTAAGGTGGCTTGCTGTCCTTGACTGAAGAGTCAGTGCTGGTTGTTGACAGGAGACCTCAGTACCCCTCCACCTGGCCTCTTCATAGGGTTGCTTGAGTGCTCTCTTTGTATTGTGACTAGCTCTCCACAGAGTGAGAGATCTAAGAGACCATGGGGAAAGGGGCAATGTCTTTTATTACCTAGCCTTGTAAGTCAAACATTTGCACTTCCGCAGTACTCTGCTAGTTAGACAGGCCAGTCCTGATTCCGTGATTCAATTTGTAGGAGATTGCAAAGGTGTGAGGAGCAGGCAAGGATCTTTGGGGCCATTTTTGGAGGCTGACTACCACAAATGGATTTCTCTGAGTTTTAGGAAAGTAGACATACTTCGGTGATAAACTTAGCAAGTTATATTTTAGGAGAATGTTTAGCTTTTTTGTTTGAGTAAACCATAATCTCTGAATGTTTTTAAAGGGGCCAATTTTATGCTAGTTTTTCATATTCCAAGCAAGTGTTACAAGTGAGAAAATATGTGGGTCTTTTTTTTTTGCAGATTATTTAAAATATCTGACAATGTACATAGGAGTGCTTATTCCAATGACAGTGAATTGGACTCTCACATTGGCTCAGTGAAAATTGTACAAACAGAAATGAACAAAAGGAAATCAAGGAACTATAGCAGTAGTAAGCAGAAATTTCAATATTCTGCAAATGGGTTTACAGCAAATAATGCTTTTAATGCTTCTGAAATCAGAGAAGGCATGTTCAAAGACCATCTTTTCCAGTTGCTTTCCAGCCTCGTGATATTCAAGGTAATTTCTTGCTTTTTCAGTTCGTTTTATGAGTACAGACTAATCTGCATTTCTCAGCATAGGGGAAAATGTAAAAATATAGTAAATGTGAGTAGATTATCTCTCTGTGCAATTACTGCAGTTTTTTTTATTATGTTGCATTATTTTCTAAGCTGGGCTGTGTGTTAAAATATTTTATCCGGTGTGCTAAAAATATTTTTAACTTTGCTTTCAATAAAAAGTTGTGTTAGTTTTATTGAAACAGTTTTTATGGAAAGGATAAAAATATTCATTTCAGGTCGTAGCTGCCTACCATTAAAATTTTTTAAATATTTATATAAATATGTAGGTTTTTTTTTTTTTCCAGAGGTAACAGAAAATGGTTTAGGTTCCTTGAAGGCTGTGACAGAAATTCGTATCCTTTAAGTTATTTACAATAGCTGCTTTGTATTTATTAAATCATAATTTTAAAATATTTTGTTTAATTGTGTTTCTGTTTATTTATTTTGATTGATGGAGAAAAAGACGGAAAAGTTAATCTTTTTGGTGATGTAAGAGGTACATGTGGCCGGGTGCGGTGGTTCACCCCTGTAATTCCAGCACTTTGGGAGGCCGACACATGGACATCACGAGGTCAGGAGTTTGAGACCAGCCTGACCAACATGGTGAAACCACATCTCTACTAAAAATATAAAAAATTAGCTGGGCATGGTGGTGTGCACCTGTAATCCCAGCTACTCAGGAGGCTGAGGCAGGAGAATCTCTTGAACCCGGGAGGTGGAGGTTGCAGTGAGCCAAGATTGTGCCACTGCATTCCAGCCTGGCAAAAGAGTGAGACTCCATCTCAAAAAAATAAAAAGAAAAAAAAAGTATGTGTGCGATAGTGCTACTCAAGGTGTGATTGCAGACTGGTTTCAATTTGTGAACTGTTTGTTATCAGTTTATGACAAGTTAAGTACAGAAGTCAGATTTGTATTATTGGCAGAACTCTGAGCATATTTACTTACAAATAGGTACAGATAATTTCTCATCTTTTGAGAAAGAGCAGCCAAATTGGGTTGAACTGGGCAGGGGAAATGGATGAGAATGGGACATTGTGTGGATTAGGGACATTTCTACAGATCAGTGTTTTTGAAAATCTAATGTGAAGTTTATACATAGAATCCAAGTTTCAAGTCTGAACATTTCCAGTGTAAATATTTTGAGTATGTTTGTGTGTTCTGGAGGTAACATTTTCTTTGCTTCTTTAATACCCTGTTTATGCCTATAATAGTGCACTTCTTCTGTTTTAATTCACCAGCAGTTTATGTGACCATTTCCTCATGATCTATGAACTCTTTGAAGGCAAGGATCATGACTTAACTTACTTACCTGCCTACTTCCAAATACATTGAAAGGCAGATAAAGTAAGGCAGGTAAAGTAAGGAAATTGTTCTGGCAAAAGTATAGACATAAGCAAGAGTGAAGATAAAAAAGTATGAAATATGTTTGGAAAGAATAAGCTTTCCAGTTTGGCTGAAGGGAAAGATATGATTAAAGAAGTAATAAGAAATATTAGATAGTTATCTTAGGATCATATCATATAATGTTATGAATACCAAGGTCAAAGTTTTTTATTTTATTTTATTTTTTTTTTTATTTTTTCCCCCAACTTTGTTGAGGTATAATTGACAAATAAAAATGGTATATATTTAAGGAGTACGACATGATTTTTTTTTATATATAAACATTGCAAAAATAATTACCACAATCAGGCTAATTAATGTATCTATCGCCTTTCACAGTTATTTCTTTTTTGTGGTGAAAATACTTACAATCTCTGTAATAAGGAGAAACCATGTAATATTTTTGAACATGTCAAATATCATCATTAAAACTATGCTTTAGGAATATATAATTAGTGACTTATTGCTTGGCAATGTTCTAGCATCCACAAAAGTTATGGTCTAGTTGACAAAATGAAAAATGAATTCCGGATATTGCATAGCTGTGCTAGAGAAATGTAGCAACAATAACTAATCTTGGGTACTCCAGGGATCATCTGAGATAATTCTGAAGTATGGTTAGAAAATATTTGCCTGACTTCTCATGAAAAGTCATCTCCAATGCAGATAACTGATTTGAGTAAAAATGAGGGAGAGGGATCAATAAGAGGGTTATACATGTTGATATAGTAACTATAAACAGAGCCAGTGTTTAGCACTTTATTCAGCATGGTGTCTCAATCCTGCCACACTTTCTTTGGTGATCAAAATAGGATGGAAACATAGGAAATATATTAGCAGTAACCTGTTAAAGATGTTTAATTATCTGTACAATGGCTGATTCTCTTTATCCCTTACTGTAAAGTCTTTCCATATGACACTGGCTTTTAAAGAGCTTTGAGGGTCTTTATGCTATATTAGCACAGCTGAAATGGCTCTGTTGTTTAGAGGTCTTTATTAGTTAGGACTACTGCTTACACGTGTGTCCACTGATTTATTGTCCAAAAAGTTCATTTTGTATAAAACTCATTGTCCTATACCTTGTTTCCAAGTATGTATTTAAAGTGGAAGACTGAATGCTATTTGTGATAATTTGAGAGTTTGTAGATTACTTGGACACACCTTATTTTCTTATTCTCTTTAAATATTTTACTACATTTGAATCCTCAGGGCAATAGAAGTTTTCTCAGATTGATCCTGCCACAGTAGTCTTGTCATTTTCAGTTCTGCAGACATTTTCCCCATAATTTCAGTGACACTGCTGAGACTTTATTGAATGTAAGGCCAAAAATTGATTTCAGTTGTTGATAGTGATGATAAATGATGCTAGCAGTTGAGTTTTCTTATGAGCTGAAACACTGATTCTGTATCTACTCTGAATCAAAGATTCATTTTTGTGAATATAAATTGATATGGAGCTATCTAATGAGAGAAAAACCAACATGATGGCCCACTCGTGGGCTTGTTGCAAATAAATATTTGATAGTAAGAGACATGTTTTGAAGGAAAAATGAGATTCCTTCTAAAGCTTATGGATTTTCAAATTCAAAATTACGTTTTTGTTTGGCACAGATATGACACTTTGCACACCAGAAAGTAAAATGAGGATTTATAAATTAACTGCTTGATGTAATAATTGCAAACGTATATTAACTGAGTGCTTACTATGTGTCAGGCACTGTTCTAGGTATGTGGGATATGTTACTTAAGAAAACAGACAATGAATCCTTGCTTTTGAGGAGATACTATTCTTGGGATGAGGGTAGGGGAAGAAGCTATATCTCAACAGCTGTAACAACATATAAATAAGTCATAGAGATTTTTAGAAAGTGGTGACTATTATGGAAAAAGAAAAAAGTAGAGCAGGGTAAGGGGGTTAAATTGGGACTGCTGGGATTCGTGGCTCAGGGTGTAGAATTAAACAGTACTTAGGGTAGACCTTGAGAAGGTCAGATGTAAGCACTTAATGGAGGGAAAGGAGCCAAGGAAATATGGAGGGAGGAACAGTCTAGGCAGGGGAAGGCCTCATGGCAGGAACATGGCTGATGTTTTTGAAGAACAGCAGAGTTCAGTATAGCTAGAGGAGATGAGTGAGTTGGGGGAAAGAGTAGTAGGACATGAAGTCAGAGAGATAAAGGCAGGGGCTGATGCGGGGAGGGAGTGGCAGTGGGAAGACAAGATCATGTAGAGCCTTATAGCCATATACTTTGAGAGAAAGGAGGAATTTGATCAGAGAAGTAATATGATCTAAGTTTAAACAGGATCGCTACAGCAATCCATCAGTTCTTATATATCTTTATAAAAATCCAGTTGTTTAAATAACTGTGTACTTGTGTTCTCAGATATGTTCTTAACCATCTTATATCTTCTAATAGATTATAACAGTCTCAATTGTAGGAACTCATTTTCTTCTTTATTTACAGCTTCCCACAGCTTTCTAAATCTATTAATGTATTCTGTATATAGTGTTCAATGACTGTAGTTGATATATTGTAAGAAGAATACCATGTAAATACAGATATCTCCCAATCTGTCAATAGACCCTCACCTTGGAGGGGGCACAGTTTATTCTTCATATCTATTTATATTTTTGAACTTTCTTATAGGGGAAGGATGATTTAAGTTCTTCCTGCCAAGCCAGTATGTTGATAATTACAATTAAACCCACCACTTAACACAACTAAATTATCAAAAACAAAGAGATTTAGTATTAAGTAACCAGAAACACATCAGCTAATGAAGTACAATCAATGCTCAATGAAATAGTTGAGTGAAATTCTGTACATTAAAGAAGAGATAAAAATCAAGTGGCCTTGTCAAGGTAAATAAGAAAAAGCACTACTCTGGAAGAGATAAACTAGAAGTATAGTTCTGATTTACTTGCCATTATGTACTTGCATCTCTTCCATCATATTTAGCACTCAAGTATAACCCTTATATAATCTCTTATTTCCCTATAGGAACTTTGCAAGTTCTTTTCAGAATATGGAATGTGACTGGAGACTAGAATAATTTATGATAATTCTTTTCTTAAGATGCCAAATAGCAAATGTTAAAACCTCATCATTAAATGTTGTCACAATCAATATTAATGTAACTTAATTTTAAAATTAAAAGTAACCAATTTTTAAAATTCTGAAATATTTGACTCCTTAATGTTATTGTAAGCGGCAAAATTTAGAAGTATTTTCAAAGAATTTCCATATTTCAACTATATACAGTCCAAAGCCTTTGATGATGTAAGTATTTTATTTAACTTATTTATTTTTCTACCTTTCACTAGGTTGTAATCACTAGATTGGGACAGCTGGGATTTACTAGATCTTTATGTTTGCACTGCCACACTCAGTGTCTAGCACATTATAGGAGCTCAGAAAATATTTGGTAAATGAATACGTGTGATTTTCATAGGTGGATTTGTTTGTATTTGAGTGCAGTGGTGAAATCTCAGCTCACTGCAACTTCTACTTTCCAGGTTCAAGCGATTCTCCTGCCTCAGCCACCCAAGTAACTGGGATTACAGCCGTGAGACACCACTCCTGGCTAAGTTCTGTATTTGTAGTGGAGACAGGGTTTTGCTTTGTTGGCCAGGGTCGTCTTGAACTCCTGACCTCAAGTGATCTGCCTTCCTTGGCTTCCCAAAGTGCTGGGATTACAGGTGTAAGCCATCGCGCTCAGCCAGGAATGATTTTCTTCTAGGTCTACATTGACAAATAAAACAGCGTGATAAAATACTAATAATGTTATTTTTCGAGAGTAGAGGCTCTAGAGCAAAGTTACAATTTCTATAACTTTAGAGGAGAAATGTTTGAATTATTATTCCTTAGATTCTTATTAAGACTTTTTTTTTTTAACAAATTGAGAATGTGTATGAAAAATTCTATATGTTACATGATTGATAACTTTTTATTTTTTAGCTTCTTTACACAGATAGGAATTTTGTGATTTGTGCTCCAACTGGTTCTGGAAAAACTGTAGTGTTTGAACTAGCTATAACAAGATTGTTAATGGAAGTACCATTGCCATGGTTGAATATTAAAATTGTTTACAGTAAGTATTTATTATAAGAGTGATGATTAATTATAATAACGAAAAACCATTGAAGCAAAATGAAGAAATGAATTCAGTTTCTGGCCTTAGGAATTACTTGGTTTTCTATATATTTCTAGTAAAGTCTGGTCTTATTTGTCATTAAATTTAAAACACATTTTCCAGAATTATAAATAAAAAGTGATATTTGAATTGAGAATTTGACTTTTATATGCTTATTTTTTAAAGGACAGGCAAAATGAACACATAAAATCAAACATTTTGTAATTCTAGAAATTTGCATAGGCACTTTTACTCTCCTTTCTTAGGTGTGTATTTAAAAAAATTTTTTTTTAATCAAAGTAATATATGCATATGGATTAACAATCAAGTATCACTAAAGGCCTTATGATGAAAAGTAATCATCTTCTGCCCTACCTTTCTCCACTTTTAGTTACACTTGCCTGAGAAATCATTTCTATTTTTAGTTCTTTTTGGTTATTGCCTTGATACCTCTAAATCAAACTTGTCTAACTTGTGGCCTGCAGGCTGCATGTGGCCCAGGACAGCTTTGAATGCAGCCCAACACAAATTTGTAAACTTATGACAATTTGTAATGTTTGTAAAACATTATGAGAATTTTTTTTCTTTAGCTTATCAGTCATCGTTAGTGTTAGCATATTTTATGTGTGGCTCAATACAGTTCTTCTTCCAGTGTGACCCAGGGAAGCCAAAAGACTGGACCCCCCTGCTCTAAATAATATGCCTATATTGTTCACTTTTAATTTATCAATCTCAGGAGTATGTAGATGTGTATTTTTATGCTAACTTTATTAACCAAAGTTTGTGAAAATAATTTTAAAATTGAACTGATGTTCAAAGTAAATATTTTATACTGTTACAGTGGCACCAATAAAAGCCTTGTGTAGTCAGCGTTTTGGTGACTGGAAAGAAAAATTTGGACCAATAGGATTGAATTGTAAAGAACTTACCGGAGATACAGTAATGGATGACCTATTTGAGATTCAGCATGCCCATATTATTATGACAACTCCTGTAGGTATTATTTATACTTTATGATTTCCTTAGTTCATTAGAAAATACCTATTTTTCTTTACCGAGACAAAAAGTTTAAAAAATACAAACTAGAAGCATATATTTGCAATGTAAACAAATGAACATTAAAAAAATACTACAATTCAAGGCCCAGAAAGAATACCTACAAATCAGTAAGTAAAAGACAAATGACCAAATTGGAAAAATTGACAAAGAATAGGCAGTTTGTTATTGTGGATACTTTGCAATCATATTTATTGCTTTATTCTTTTACCTAAGTAGTGTATATTATAGAGGGAGGTCCTTGGTAGAATTTAAAAACAGGTAATAAAACTTGGACTTAGAATATTTTGTGGTTCAGTGTAAAAATAATTGAGGGCCCAGTTTTAAAAATACCTTTAAGACTGTAAAAATTCTTTAAGTATTTTTTAATTTTAAAATATTTTTCAGGATACTCTTAAGGGATCAACCACAATTGCCCATTATTTGTAATATGTCATGTTAAAAATATTATTGATATCTGAATATTTATTATAATTCCTTATCACATTAAATTACTTGTATGCTTTTTTTTTTCTGTCTAGGAAAAATGGGATAGCATGACTAGGAAATGGAGAGACAACTCTTTGGTTCAACTGGTTCGACTGTTTCTCATTGATGAGGTAATGAATGCATTCACTTTCAGAGATAAACATAAAAGGATAATTAGAATAAGACAGAAAGAAAAAAGACATTTCAACCAAACTATGTGTTTGTTTTATCCCTTCAAATGGAAAATGCTCATTTTCTCAAGCAAGAATGTTAGTAGTATTGAATATTTTAATTGATTACATGTATTTATAATTCTATAGCTAATGATTTTTTCTTGATTTCCTGCTTAGGTACATATTGTAAAAGATGAAAATCGTGGTCCAACTCTTGAAGTTGTAGTCAGCAGAATGAAAACTGTACAGTCTGTTTCTCAGACTTTAAAAAATACCAGCACTGTTATTCCAATGCGATTTGTAGCTGTATCTGCAACAATTCCAAATGCTGAGGATGTGAGTTACAATTTTAGCTGAGCTCTTAGGTTTTTTATGACTTGTGACATATTTAGTTATTTTGATCTTAGAGAAAAGTGAATTTTTTTGTACTTTGCTTTAATAGGAAAGTATGTTGTAGAAAGTTGTGGCTGGATCTCATAAATATGACAGTATTAAGGCCATAAAATTTGGTTAATCAGGTTTAACAAAATATTTTTTGTGGACATCTCTTGTTTGCTAGTATCTAAAAGTCTTAGTTTCATGGGTCTCAGGTGCCTCATAATAACTTCACTAATAATATGTGATGGTTGTTGTAACTAGCTGACTCTAATTGTATAGCAAAGTATGGTGGAGAATAAAAATAATTGCTTAGATGATTACCACTTGCTCCTCAATTCTATATGCTTGGCATTGTGGTAAGCACTAACAATAGATGCAAAAGTGAAAATATGTGGACTCCATCCTTGAGGAGGATCTCATGGTTAATGAGGTACATGGACATGTAAAGAAATAATAATATGCAATATTGTCCTTTCCATAATGAATATATGACTTAATTTTTTCTTCAATTTTTAAGTAAACGTCTTGAAAAATAATAGTCTCACTCTACTTTCTCACTCCTACTTACTTCTCAGCCTACTATAATACTGGTTTTCCCCTACTACTTCTTAGAAATTGTTTTCACAAATAGCCACTATATTGTTTATTCCAATGGAATATTTTGTCTTTATCGTTAATTTGGCACAATTAATCATTTTCTTGTTCTTAAAATGACAGCTTATTTTGTTCGTATTTGTCAAGAATAATATAGAAAAATTTAAAGTTTATTAAAACAACAAAACTAAATCCTAGTGTTTGTCTTTCCACATGTAGGAAGCATAATGTATATACTTTTTTTTGTAAGCATGTAGGAATCATAATGTATATACTCTTTTTTTTAACCTGCATTTCATCTATAAACATTTTTATATCATTAAATATTCTTCAGTACTATTTTTGTGGTTTTATTGTAATTTATTTATCAAACAATGTAATAATGGAAGATTATTTCCAATTTTTGCTATTGTAAACAGAGTGAAATTAATATATCTGAAACATCCATGATTATTTCCTTAGGGTGAACTTTTAGAATGAAATAACTGAATCAAAGGGTATATAAAACTCTAAAGAAGCACTTCTTTCAATAAATGTTATATTCATTTACACTTCTACCAGAAGCTATTTTCCTGTATCCTAACACTGGATCATTTAATAGCGGAATTATTATTGCTGTTATTATTTTTAAATATTTACAGGATTTATTGTTTAGTGTGGTATCTCATTTAAAAATTTCTTGCTTCTTTGATTTCTACTAAAGCAAATATTTTTAATATATTTATCAACTACTTTAAGTTCTTTTTTAAAAACTTGCCAGATTATGTCATTTGCCTTTTTTTCACTTTGGGATACTAAATTTTTCTTACTTACTTGTAAGCCATTATTATGTACTAGTACTCTCTAATTCATCAAACTTTTCCCCTTTGCGATAAACACTACTTCTGTGAATGCTGTTTCTCTGTCTCTTTGTCAGATCTTCTTCCTCCGTTTTCCCCTAAATTAAGGTCTTTATTCTTGGCCTTCTGCTCCCCTCAAACTGTAAATTCTTGTGTGATCTTATCCCTACTCATGATACCCTTGAAACTATTTTAATGTTTTCTTCCTGTCAAAACAACAGTCAGTTTCATAGCTGGGCATGGAGCCTGATTATTAACTGGGCTGTGTAAAGATAAAGATTGCTTACCACAGTTCCAGAAACTAGGTTGAGTCTGAAGTTTGCTTTTGGCACTGGCATCTCTCAAGTGTTTGTTGTCTGCTTAAAAACTTGTCAACCCTTGCAAACCTAAACCAACTATTACTTTGCTACTATTTATCTAATATTTAGGACAACACAAAAGAGATGTCAGCTATTTTGAGGCATAGTTTTCAAAAATAGCAAAGAAGGTAAAATGATAGTGAGAAATTTGGTCTCTGTGACAAAACTGATTTTAATTTTTCTTTGGGATCCTTATGAAGGAAAATAAAACTAATAGTAACTAATTGGAAGTTTACCATGATGAAAAGTGGGTATAATCTTGAAATACTACTGTTGGTAGTGTTGACCACTATATCAACAGAATAATATTAATGGAATATGTAATATTGAAAAAGACAGTATAGTTGATTAAATACTTTTATAGCTTGACCTTAAAGTGATCTGTAATTGGGTTGTTTTTAGCAATAAAACTTTACTAGAAGAAAGTTTTAATGCACATGTTTTTGTGTTTTAAAGATTGCAGAATGGCTTTCAGATGGTGAAAGACCAGCTGTGTGTCTGAAAATGGATGAGAGCCACAGACCAGTGAAACTTCAGAAAGTGGTCCTTGGATTTCCCTGCAGCAGTAACCAAACTGAATTTAAGTTTGATTTAACCCTCAACTACAAAATTGCCAGTGTTATACAAATGTATTCTGATCAGAAACCCACACTTGTGGTATGGATTGTTGATAGCTTATTTTTTAGTATATTCAGTTTTTAACATGATTAATACAAAAGTTATGAATTTATTTTCAGTTTTGTGCAACAAGGAAGGGTGTGCAACAGGCTGCTTCTGTTCTTGTGAAAGATGCTAAATTTATTATGACTGTGGAACAGAAACAGAGGTATAGTTTTTCATTTTTTCATGGAAGTAGAAGGACTTTTAGGGCTCATCTAGATGAGATGAGAAAATTAGGCTTGTCCCATAACCTTGGGGTAAACCTCAGTGTCCTCATCTATAAAATAAGGATAATGGTAATTTTGAGGATTAAGTGAGATAATGAGTCTTAGTGCAGGGGTGATCCAGGTTTCTTGAATGATAAAGATTATCCATACTGATAATCTGATGGTCAGATTTCTTGAATGATAAAGATTATCCATACTACTGTCAATTTTTTTTTAACCTAATTTCAATCCAACATCTTTTATAGTCTTTCACTAAAGCTGATCTTGCGAATTAATCTTTAAGGACTTTCTATCATGTTTGGCCACTTCCACCTTACTTAAACACTCTGGATTCTGTGCTTCCATGACCATTTCTACTGATTTTCTTCCTACTTTGCAGGCTGCTTGTTCTCAGTCCCCTTTTCACCTCTTCTACCCGACTCTTAAATGTTGTCATTCGAGTGAGTGTATCTGAGGTTCATTCTTTCTAATTCCACACTCTTAGTTGTTTGTAACTACTCACATGAACTTCAAATAATATTTATGCATGTCTATGCATTCCCACATTTATGCCTTCAGCCCAGACTTCCCTACTGAGCTCCAGGCCTGTAGCCCATCTGTGTAACTGAATCCAATTGTATGTCTACCGACAGTCATCTCAAACTCAGTATGTATGAAATAGAACCTTGGTTCTTGCTGTCAGACTAGTTCCTTCTCCAGTGTTCCCCATCTTAATTATACATTATCTCCCTAGTTACTCATAGCAGAAAACTATCACTAATATCTTCTTCACCTTATATCTCATAGACAATCAATTAAAAGTCCTGTTTATTCTTACTTCTAAATATATCTCAAATATGTCATTTTGTCTCCATCAACACTGCCACTTCCCTAATTCAAGTCACTATTAATCTCTTGCCTAGGCTGTATCCTTTTCTTTAATCGCTGCACACACACACACTCTTATCCCACTTTGTTCTCTGCATAGCATAGATTTTGTGAGATTGCAAATCTAAATGTCAGTTTCCTGCCTAAAACCCTTTAATAGCTTCTTCTTGTCCTGGGGATTAAATGCTAAATCCTTAGTGTAGCCTGCAGTAGCCCATATAATGTGATGCCTAGCCAATTCTCCAGACTTATCATGACCATTCTTCCCCTTTACTCACCATGGTCAAGCTGTATTAACCTCTGTGTTCTGTGAATACACCAAACTGTTACTCTGTACAGCATCATCTTGCATCATGCTTTCTTTTACTGGAATGGTTTTTACCTAACTCCTATTTATCCTTCATGTCTAAACTTTAATATCAGTTTTCCATAGTCATCAGTTTCCCTGTATTTACTTTTATAACCAACCTGTACTTTATTTCATAGTACTCACTGTAATTATAATATACTTTTGTTTAATAGTTATTTTAATATCTTTTCCATTCATTAGATTATCAACTTCTTCAGGAAAGGGGGACTCATGTTCATCCTGCTTACCACTCAACCTTAGCAGGTGTGTTAGGTCATTCTTGCATTGATATAAAGAAATTTCTAAGACTGGGTAATTTATAAAGAAGAGAGGTTTAATTGGCTCACAGTTTTGCAGGCTGTACAGGAAACATGGCACCAGCATCTGCTTGGCTTCTGGCTAGGCCTTGGGCTGCTTACAGTTATGGCAGAAGGCAAAGGTTGAGTTGGTGTTTCACATGGTGAGAGCAGGAGCAGGGGTCGGGGGGTGCCATACACTTTTAAGCAACTGGATGTCACAAGAACTCACTCACTGTTGTGAGGACAGCACCAAGCCATTAGGGATCTGTCCCCATGATCTATTCACCTCCTACCACGCCTCACCTCCAACACTGGGGATTTCAATTTAGCATAAGATTTAAATGGACAGCATCCAAATTATAGCAGAAGGTCTCAGCAGAGTGCTAGCACATGATTACTATGTAATGAACATTACTTATTATTATTGTTAATAACTTCTGGAAATCAGTAAATATGTTTAGTGGTAGACCTCAGACTAAAATTGGACATGTGGATATAGGCAGATACTTATTTTTCTGCCTAATTTTGTATGGTGGGGGAATATACTTCTCTCTGCTTTGGGTCAGATCAGCTTTCCAGTTACCATTCTGTTCTTTTGCCACCACCTCTGGTTGCTTGTCAACCAAAGACATGTAGCAAGCCTAGAGGAGCCAATTTAGTCTTCTTTACATTCTTTGGTTTTTTTTTTTTTTTTTTAGTCCACTAAAAAGGTAGACTATAAAGATAGTCTATTAAAGCATTACAAACATAACCACTTATTCACCCTCTAGATACTATTTTGACACTTTTCCTTCCAGTTAAAGGATTTAACTTGATCTTCTTAGTTACTACCATATGAAAAACTCTAGGGTGTGAAGCATGTAGAGTAGTTGTTTTATAATACACATCAACAAAGCAAGATAAAGCAACAAGAAACAGTAGAGAGCAAGACAGAATGAGAAAAACCAACAAAGAGCTCACAGCCAAAAAGTAGATGAAGTCTGAGAAGTAGATAGAAAGGTAGAAAGTGAAATTACTGCTAATAAGATAAGAATGCCATCAAATAATGATTAATAATTTTTATACCAACTGCATGTAGTTTTATAGCATTCTTATTAATTTTCTAAGTTTTTATAACAAAGATGGGGTTTCAAAAACATTGACCAGTTCATTATAAAACTAGTAATAGAATAAAGGCAAACTGGCATTTTAAATAAAGTGTAGGTATAGGGTAGAGAGACTGTAAGTAGCTATAAACAATTTGAAGCGTTCTACTTGTTGGGTGAATAAACTAGATGATCAGGTTGGATCATACCACTTTTTGTCAGAAACAAGATGTGGGGATCAAGTAATGAGGCTTGTTTTCTTGCTCATAAATTTAACTCTGAAGGCGGTTTTGAAAGACTTATGGAATTCTTTGTGCAATGGCGGCATCATTCACATAGAAATATCTGGTGTCCTAAGGTGAATACATAATAATTAACATTTTTGAGCTGAACTCATCCATGTGACCAGGGAATTGAAATATACTCTAAGTTCCCTTAAAACTAATTTACATTTCATCCACTCCCTTATTTCTGTTGCACAAAAATTTCCTAATTTTGCTTCAGATAATCATTTTTTGGCAAACATATATCTTAATTCCTTTTCTCATTTCCTACTCTTACCTAATTACTAATGAAAAGTTTCTCTCTCCTTTAACTCTCTTATTTCTTCAGTCTTTGCCCCTTATTTTTTCTTTATCTCCTTGTTTATTCTTGTTTTTTGTTGTTGTTGTTGTTGTTGTTTTTCCAGGAACATACTGGAGTTAGAGTCAGATTTGAATTACAGTGCTGCTACTTTTACTAGCTGTGTACAATTGGGCATATTACTTAACTTCTCTCAACTTCAATTTCTTAATCAATATTGTATATGTGAGAATCAATCATCTCACATTGTTTCTATGATTATTAAATAGGCAACATTTCTAAGATACCTAACAGAGGGTAGCAAAGTTTGTACTTAATAGTAACATGCCCTTTCCTCTTTCCTTATCTTCATTCCATTGTGAATCCTTAAAAATGTCATGAGTGTTACCATAAAAATAATTAGTCCTAGTGTCATATCTGCAACAATGAAATAGAAAAATACTAGATGTCTTTATATATTTAAGAACCAAGCCTACCAACTTCTAAAATCTTTTAATGTACCCAGAATTCATTTTCAAATTATCAACACACTTTCTTAACTTCCTCTTCTCTTTTAATTTAACCTAGTTCTTTTTAAAAAGTAAATTTTATATGGCATATTTGAGGTTTACAACATGATGTTATGTGATTCATATAGCTAGTAAAATGGTTACTATAGTGATGCAAATTAATATATCTCTCATCTCACATAGTTATTTTTTTGACAAGAGCAGCTAAATCTACTTAACAAGAATCCCTAATCCAAAACAATTTTATTAACTGTAGTCTTCATGTTGTACACTAGGTCTTTAGACTTGTTCATGTTATGTATCTGCTTTTCTGTGTATCCTTTGACCTACATCTCCCCATTTCTTCTCCTGTTCTCACCCTTCCTGCCTCTGATAACTACTATTTTATTCTGTATCTCTGTATATTTGACTTTTTTAAAAAAGCTTTCAGATATGAGTGAGAACATGCAATATTTTTCTTTCTATGACTGGCTTATTTCATTTAGTGTCTTAGCAATGTCCTCCAGGTCCAGCCATGTGTGGCAAATGGCAGAATCTCATTCTTTTATAAGGCTGGATAATCCATTGTGTGTGTGTGTGTACTATACACACATACCACATTTTTCTCATGCATTAGTTCATCAGCAGACCTTTAGGCTTTTTCCATATCTTAAGTATTATGAACAGTCTGCAAGGAACGTGGGAGTGCAGATATCTTTATGAGGTAATGATTTCTTGTTTGGATATATACCCAGAGAAGAACTGGGTAATAATGTAATTCCACTTTTAATATCTTTAGAATCTCAATACTGATTCCATAATGGCTGTACCAATCTGCAGTTTCAGCTTTCTGCTTATGGCTAGCCAATTTTCCCAGCACTATTTATTAAATAGGGAATCCTTTCCCCATTTCTTGTTTTTCTCAGGTTTGTCAAAGATCAGATGGCTGTAGATGTGTGGTATTATTTCTGAGGACTCTGTTCTGTTCCATTGGTCTATATCTCTGTTTTGGTACCAGTACCATGCTGTTTTGGTTACTGTAGCCTTGTAGTATAGTTTGAAGTTAGGTAATGTGATGCCTCCAGCTTTGTTCTTTTGAGTTAAGATTGTCTTGGCAATGTGGGCTCTTTTTTGATTCCATACGAACTTTAAAGCAGTTTTTTCAATTCTGTGAAGAAACTCATTGGTAGCTTGATGGGAATGGCATTGAATCTATAAATTACCTTGGGCAGTATGGCCATTTTCACGATATTGATTCTTCCTATCCATGAGCATGGTATGTTCTTCCATTTGTTTGTGTCCTCTTTTACTTCACTGAGCAGTGGTTTGTAGTTCTCCTTGAAGAGGTCCTTTACATCCTTTGTAAGTTGGATTCCTAGGTATTTTATTCTCTTTGAAGCAATTGTGAATGGAAGTTCATTCATGATTTGGCTCTCTGTTTGTCTGTTACTGGTGTATAAGAATGCTTCTGATTTTTGCACATTACTTTTGTATCCTGAGACTTTGCTGAAGTTGCTTATCAGCTTAAGGAATTTTGGGCTGAGACGATGGGGTTTTCTAAATATACAATCATGTCATCTGCAAACAGGGACAATTTGACTTCTTCTTTTCCTAACTGAATACCCTTGATTTCTTTCTCTTGCCTGATTGCCCCAGCCAGAACTTCCAACAGTATGTTGAATAGGAGTGGTGAGAGAGGGCATCCCTATCTTGTGCCAGTTTTCAAAGGAAATTTTTCCAGTTTTTGCCCATTCAGTATGATATTGGCTGTGGGTTTGTCATAAATAGCTCTTATGATTTTGAGATGTGTTCCATCAATACCGAATTTATTGAGAGTTTTTAGCATGAAGGGCTGTTGAATTTTGTCAAAGGTCTTTTCTGCATCTATTGAGATAATCATGTGGTTTTTGTCTTTGGTTCTGTTTATATGCTGGATTACATTTATTCATTTGGGTATATTGAACCAGCCTTGCATCCCAGGGATGAAGCCCACTTGATCATGGTGGATAAGCTTTTTGATGTGCTGCTGGATCTGGTTTGCCAGTATTTTATTGAGGATTTTTGCATCGATTTTAATCAGGGATATTGGTCTAAAATTCTCTTTTTTGTTGTGTCTCTGCCAGGCTTTGGTATCAGGATGATGTTGGCCTCATAAAATGAGTTAGGGAGGATTCCCTTTTTCTATTGATTGGAATAGTTTCAGAAGGAATGGTACCAGCTCCTCCTTGTACCTCTGGTAGAATTCAGCTGTGAATCCATCTGGTCCTGGACTTTTTTTGGTTGGTAGGCTATTAATTATTGCCTTAATTTCAGAGCTTGTTATTGGTCTATTCAGGGATTCAGCTTCTTCCTGGTTTAGTCTTGGGAGAGTGTAAGTGTCCAGGAAATTATCCATTTCTTCTAGATTTTTCTAGTTTATTGGCATAGAGGTGTTTATAGTATTCTCTGATGGTAGTTTGTATTTCTGTGGGGTTGGTGGTGATATCCCCTTTATCATTTTTTATTGCATCTATTTGATTCTTCTCTCTTTTCTTCTTTATTATATAGTCTTGCTAGCGGTCTATCAATTTTGTTGATGTTTTCAAAAAACCAACTCCTGGATTCATTGATTTTTTGGAGGGTTTTTTGTGTCTCTATCTCCTTCAGTTCTGCTCTGATCTTAGTTGTTTCTTGCCTTCTGCTAGCTTTTGAATGTGTTTGCTCTTGCTTCTCTAGTTCTTTTAATTGTGATGTTAGGGTGTCAATTTTAGATCTTTCCAGCTTTCTCTTGTGGGCATTTAGTGGTATAAATTTCCCTCTACACACTGCTTTAAATGTGTCCCAGAGATTCTGGTATGTTGTATCTTTGTTCTCATGGTTTCAAAGAACAACTTTATTTCTGCCTTCATTTCGTTATGTACCCAGTAGTCATTCAGGAGCAGGTTATTCAGTTTCCATGTAGTTGAGCAGTTTTGATTGAGTTTCTTAGTCCTCAGTTCTAGTTTGATTGCACTGTGGTCTGAGAGACAGTTTGTTATAATTTCTGTTTTTGTACATTTGCTGAGTGAGGAGTGCTTTACTTCCAATTATGTGGTCAATTTTGGAATAAGTGTGATGTGGTGCTGAGATGAATGTAAATTCTGTTGATTTGGGGTGGAGAGTTCTGTAGATGTCTATTAGGTCTGCTTGCTGCAGAGATGAGTTCAATTCCTGGATATCCTTGTTAACTTTCTGGCTCGTTGATCTGTCTAATGTTGACAGTGGGGTGTTGAAGTCTCCCATCATTATTGTATGGGAGTCTAAGTCTCTTTGTAAGTCTCTAAGGACTTGCTTTATGAATCTGGGTGCTCCTGTATTGGGTGCATATATATTTAGGATAGTAGGATAGTTAGCTCTTCCTGTTGAATTGATCCCTTTACCATTATGTAATGGCCTTCTTTGTCTCTTTTGATCTTTGACGGTTTAAAGTCTGTTTTATCAGAGACTAGTATTGCAACCCCTGCTTTGTTTGGTTCTCCATTTCCTTGGTAGATCTTTCTCCATCCCTTTATTTTGAGCCTATGTGTGTCTCTGCATGTGAGATGTGTCTCCTGAATACAGCAGACTGATGGGTCTTGACTCTTTATCCAGTTTGCCAGTCTGTGTCTTTTAATTGGAGCATTTAGTCCATTTACACTTAAGGTTAATATTGTTACGTGTGAACTTCATCCTGCCATTATGATATTAACTGGTTATTTTGCTCGTTAGTTGATGCAGTTTCTTCCTAGCCTCGATGGTCTTTACATTTTGGCATGTTTTTGCAATGGCCGGTACCGGTTGTACCTTTCCATGTTTAGTGCTTCCTTCAGGGTCTCTTGTAAGGCAGGCCTGGTGGTGACAAAATCTCTAAGCATTTGCTTATCTGTAAAGGATTTTATTTCTCCTTCACTTATGAAACTTAGTTTGGCTGGATATGAAATTCTGGGTTGAAAATTCTTTTCTTTAAGAATGTTGAATATTGGCCCCTCACTCTCTTCTGGCTTGGAGAGTTTCTGCTGAGAGACCTGCTGTTAGTCTGATGGGCTTCCCTTTGTGGGTAACCCGACCTTTCTCTCTGGCTGCCTTTAAGATTTTTTCCTTCATTTCAACTTTGGTGAATCTGATAATTATGTGTCTTGGAGTTGCTCTTCTCGAGGAGTATCTTTGTGGCGTTCTCTGTATTTCCTGAATTTGAATGTTGGCCTGCCCTACTAGGTTGGGGAAGTTCTCCTGGATGATATCCTGAAGAGTGTTTTCCAACTTGATTCCATTTTCCCCGTCACTTTCAGGCACCCCAATCAGACGTAGATTTGGTCTTTTTACATAATCCCATACTTCTTGCAGGCTTTGTTCATTTCTTTTTCTTCTTTTTTCTTTAGATTTCTCTTCTCGCTTCATTTCATTCATTTGATCCTCAATTGCTGATACTCTTTATTCCAGTTGATCGAGTCAGTTACTGAAGCTTGTGCATGTGTCACGTATTTCTCGTGTCATGGTTTTCATTTCTGTCAGTTCGTTTACGGCCTTCTCTGCATTAATTATTCTAGTTATCAATTCTTCCACTTTTTTTTTCAAGATTTTTAGTTTCTTTGCGCTGGGTACGCAATTCCTCCTTTAGCTCTAAGAAGTTTGATGGACTGAAGCCTTCATCTCTCATCTCGTCAAAGTCATTCTCTGTCCAGCTTTGTTCCATTGCTGGCGATGAGCTGTGTCCCTTTGGAGGGGGATATGCGCTCTTATTTTTTGAATTTCCAGGTTTTCTGCCCTGCTTTTTCCCCATCTTTGTGGTTTTATCTGTCTCTGGTCTTTGATGATGGTGAAGTACTAATGGGGTTTTGGTGTGGGTGTCCTTCCTGTTTGTTAGTTTTCCTTCTAACAGTCAGGACCCTCAGCTGTAGGTCTGTTGGAGATTGCTTGAGGTCCACTCCAGACCCTATTTGCCTGGGTGTCAGCAGCAGAGGCTGCAGAAGATAGAATATTGCTGAACAGCGAGTGTACCTGTCTGATTCTTGCTTTGCAAGCTTCCTCTCAGGGATGTACTCCACCATGTGAGGTGTGGGGTGTCAGTCTGCCCCTAGTGGGGGATGTCTCCCAGTTAGGCTACTCAGGAGTCAGAGACCCACTTGAGCAGGCAGTCTGTCCATTCTCAGATCTCAACCTCCATGTTGGGAGATCCACCGCTCTCTTCAAAGCTGTCAGACAGAGTCGTTTGTGTCTGCAGAGGTTTCTGCTGCTTTTTTTTTTGTTGTTGTTGTTTTTGTTTAGCTGTGCCCTGTCCCCAGAGGTGGAGTCTACAGAGACAGGCAGGCCTCCTTGAGCTGCTGTGAGCTCTACCCAGTTCCAGCTTCCCAGAGGCTTTGTTTACCTACTTAAGCCTCAGCAATGGCAGGTGCGCCTCCCCCAGCCTCGCTGCTGCCTTGCCGTTGGATCGCAGACTGCTGTGCTAGCAATGAGGGAGGCTCTGTGGGCGTGGGACCCTCCCGGCCAGGTGTGATATATAATCTCCTGTTGTGCACGTTTGCTAAGACCCTTGGTAAAGCGCAGTATTGGGGTGGGAGTTACCCGATTTTCCAGGTATTGTGTGTCTCAGTTCCCCTGGCTAGGAAAAGGGATTCCCTTCCCCCTTGCGCTTCCCAGGTGAGGCGATGCCTCGCCCTGCTTCAGCTCTCGCTGGTCGGGCTGCAGCAGCTGACCAGCACCAATTGTCCGGCACTCCCTAGTGAGATGAACCCAGTACCTCAGTTGAAAATGCAGAAATCACCTGTCTTCTGTGTCACTCACGCTGGGAGCTGGAGACTGGAGCTGTTCCTATTCGGCCATCTTGCTCCACCCAGCTGCCACATTTTCTTTATCCAGTCTATCACTGATGGGCATTTAGGTTGATTCCATGTCTTTTCTATTGTGAATAATGCTGCAATGAACATATTTGTTCTTGTAGCCTTGTAAAATAATAATTTATATTCCTTTGGGTATATGCCCAGTAACGGGATTGCTAGCTCAAAAGGTGTTTCTGGTTATAGGTCTTTGAGAAATTGCCACAACGTCTTCCACAATGGTTGAACTAATTTACACTAGCAACAGTGTAAAAAAGCATTGCTTTTTCTCTGCAACCTCCCCAGCATCTGTTGTTTTTTGACTTTTTAATAATTGCCATTATTATTAAATGAGATAGCATGAGATGCTCTCTCACTGTGGTTTTGATTTATTTTTCTCTAATGATCAGTGATATTGAGCTTTTTTTCATAATGTTTGTTGGCCACATGTGTGTCGTCTTTTGAGAAGTGTCTGTTCATGTCCATTGCCCACTTTTTAATGGGGTTGTTTTTTTTTCTTGTAAATTTGTTTAAGTTCCTCGTAGACTCTGGATATTAGATCTTTGTCAGATAGATAGATTGCAAAAATTTTCTCCTGTTCTGTAGGTTGTCTGTTTACTCTCATGATAGTTTCTTTTGCTGAATGGAAGCTCCTTATTTTAATTTTAAGTTGATGCCATTTGTCAATTTTTGCTTTTGTTGCAATTGCTTTTGGTGTTTTCATCATGAAATCTTTGCCTGTGCCTGTATCCTGAAGGGTATTGCCTGAAGGGTATTTTCTTCTAGGGTTTTTATAGTTTTGGGTTTTAAGTTTAAGTCTGCAATCTGTCTTGAGTTAATTTTTGTGTAGGGTGTAAGGAAGGGGTCCAGTTTCAATTTTCTGCATATGGCTAGCCAGCTCTCCCAGCACCATTTATTAAATAGGGTGTCCTTTCCCCATTGCTTGCTTTTGTCAGATTTGTTGAAGATCAGATGTTTGTAGGTGTGTGATCTTATTTCTGAGTTCTCCATTCTGTCCTTTGGTCTATGTGTCTGTTCTTGTACTAGTCCCATGCTGTTTTGGTTACTGTAGCTTTGTAGTATAGCTTGAAGTTGGGTAGCATACCTCCAGCTTTGTTCTTGCTTAGGATCATCTCGGCTATTTGGTTCTATACAAATTTTAAAATAGTTTTTTTCTGATTCTGTGAAGAATGTCAATGATAGTTTAGTGGGAATAGCATTGAATGTATAAATTACTTTGGGCACTATGGTCATTTTTTACAGTATTGTTTCTTCCTATCCATGAGCATGGAATGTTTCTCTATTCGCTTGTATCCACTTTGATTTCTTTGAGCAGTGGTTTGTAGTTCTCCTTGAAAAGTTTCTTTACTTCCCTCCTTAGCTGCTGTATTCCTAGGTATTTTATTCTTTTTGTAGCAGTTGTGAATGGGAGTTCATAGACGGTTTGGCTCTCTGATTGCCTGCTGTTGGCTATAGGAATGCTAGAGATTTTTGCACATTGATTTTGTATCCTGAGAATTTGCTGAAATTGCTTAATAGCTTAAGAAACTTTTGTGCTGAGAAGATGAGATTTTCCAAATATAGGATCATGTCATCTGTAAACAAAGATAATTTGACTTCCTCTCTTCCCATTTAAATACGCTTTATTTCTATTGCCTGATTGCCCTTGCCAGAACTTCCAATACTATGTTGAATAGGAACGGTGAGAGAAGGGATCCTTGTCTTGTGCCAGTTTTCAAGGGGAATGATTCCAGTTTTTGCCCATTCAATATGATATTGGCTATGGGTTTGTCATATATGGCTCTTATTATTTTGAGGTATGTTCCTTCAATACCTAGTTTGTTGAGAGTTTTTAACATGAAGGAGTGTTGAATTTTATCGCAGGCCTTTTCTGCGTCTATTGAGGTAATAATGTCTTTAATTCTGTTTATGTGATAAATCACATTTATTGGTTTGTGTATGTTGAACCACTTTTGCATCCTGGGGATGAAGCCAACTTGATCATGGTGGGTAAGCTTTCTGATGTGCTGCTGGATTCAGTTTGCCAGTATTTTATTGAAGCTTTTTGCATGAGTGTTCATTAAGGATAGTGTTCTGACGTTTTCTTTTTTTGTTTATCTCCACCAGGTTTTGGTATCAGGATGATGCTGACCTCATAAATGGGTTAGTGAGGAGTCCCTCCTTTTCAATTTTTTGAAATAGTTTCAGTAGAAATGGTGCCAGCTCTTCTTTCTACCTGTGGTAGAATTTAGCTGTGGATCTTTCTGGTCCTGGGGTTTTTTTGGTTGGTAGGCTAGTTATTACTGTCTCAATTCCAGAACTCATTATTGGTCTATTCAGGGATTCAGTTTCTTCCTGGTTCAGTCTTGGGAGAGTGTATGTGTCCAGGATTTTATCCATTTCTTCTAGATTTTCGAGTTTATGTGCGTAAAGGTCTTTATGGTATTCTTTGATGGTTGTTTGTATTTCTGTGGGGTCAGTGGTGATATCCCCCATATAATTTCTGATTGTGTTTATTTGATTCTTCTCTCCTTTCTTCTTTATTAGTCTAGCTAGCAGTCTATCTATTGTATTAAGTTTTTCAAAAAACTAGCTTCTGGGTTTGGTGATTTTTTTTTTTGAAGAGTTTTTTCATGTCTCTGTCTCCTTTAGTCAGCTCTGATCTTCGTTATTTCTTGTCTTCTGCTAGCTTTGGGGTTTGTTTGCTCTTGGTTCTCTAGTTTTTTTTAGCTGAGATGTTAGGTTGTTAACTTGGGATCTTTCTAGCTTTTTGGTAGGGGAATTTGGTGCATATATATGTTTCTCTCTTAACACTGCTTTAAACTGTGTCCCAGAGATTCTGGTATGTTGTCTCTTTGTTCTCATTAGTTTCAAAGAACTTCTTGATTTTTGCCTTAATTTTATTATTTACATAAGAGTCATTCAGGAGCAGGTTGTTCAGTTTTCATGTAGTTGTGTGGTTTTGAGTGTGTTTCTTAATCTTGAGTTCTAATTTGATTGTGCTCTGGTCTGAGAGACTGTTTGTTATGATTTCCATTCTTTTGTATTTGCTGAGAAGTGTTTTACTTCCAATTATGTAATCAGTTTTAGAGTACATGCCATGTAGCTATCAGAAGAATATATATTCTGTTGAATTTGAGTGGAAAGTTCTGTAGCTGTCGATCAGGTCCACTTGATCCACAGCTGAGTTCAGGTCCTGAATATCTTTGTTAATTTTCTGTCTCAGTGATCTGTCTAATATTGGCAATGGGTTGTTAAAGTCTCCACTATTATTGTGTGGGAGTCTGAGTCTCTTTGTAGATCTCTAAGAACTTGCTTTACGAATCTGAGTGCTCCTGTATTGGGTGCATATATATTTAGGATCATTAGCTCTTCTTGTTGCATTGATCCCTTTACCATTACGTAATGCCCTTCTGTGTCTTTTTTGATCTTTGTTGGTTTAAAGTCTATTTTGTCAGAAACTAGGATTGCAACCCCTGCTTTTTCTATTTTCCATTTGCTTGGTAAGTTTTCCTTCCTTGCTTTATTTTGAGTCTATGTGTGTCTTTGCATATGAGATGGGTCTCTTGAAGACTGCATATCAGTGGGTCTTGGCTCTTTATCCATCTTGCCATCCTGTGCCTTTTAATTGGGGCACTTAGCTCATGTACAATTTAAGATTAGTATTGTTATGTTTGAATTTCATTCTGTCATCATGATGCTAGCCGGTTATTTTGCAGACTTGTTTATGTGGTTGCTTCATAGTGTCACTGGTCTGTGAACTTCAATGTGTTTTTGTAGTGGCTGGTAATGGCTTCTCCTTTCCATATTTAGTGCTTTCTTCAGGAACTCTTGCAAGGCAGGCCTGGTGACTTCCCTCAGCATTTGCTTCTCTGAAAAGAACCTTATTTATCCTTTGCTTATGCAGCTTAGTTTGGCCAGATATGAAATTCTGGGTTAGAAATTCTTTTCTTTAAGAATGTTGAATATTGGTTCCCAGTCTCTTCTGGCTTGTAGGTTTTCTGCTGAGAGATCCACTGTTAGTTTGATGAGTTTCCCTTTGTAGTGACCTGACATTCTCTCTGGCTGCCCTTAATATTTTTATTTCATTTCAATGTTGGAGAATCTGATGATTATGTCTCTTCAGGTTGATGTTCATGTGGAGTATCTTACTGGGGTTCTGTGCATTTCCTGAATTTGAATGCTGTCCTGTCTTGCTAGGTTGGGGAAGTTCTCCTGGAAGTTCTGTTGTAGTATGTTTTCCAATGTGGTTTCATTCTCCCTGTCTCTTTCAGGTACCAGTTAGTTGTAATTTTGGTTTCTTTACTTAATCCCATATTTCTTGGAGGTTTTGTTCATTCCTTTTCATTCTTCTTCTTCTTCTTCTTCTTTTTTTTTTTTTTTTTTTTATTCTTGTCTGCCTGCCTTATTTCAGAAAGATAATCTTCTAGCTTGGAGATTCTTTCCTCCACTTGGTCTATTCTGCTATTGATACTTGTGATTGCATTGTGAAGTTCTTGTGTTGTGTTTCTCAGCTCCATCACATCAGTTATGTTCCTCTTTAAACTGGCTATTTTTGAGTTGATTTTTGTGTATGGTATAAGGGTCCAATTTTATTCTTTTGGATATGGAAATTGTTTTTCCATCCTCATTCGTGGAAGAAACTATTGTTTCCCCATTTCTTTTGGTGTCCTGATGGAAAATTAGTTGACTGTGTATTTTTGGACTTATTTCTGGTCTCTCTGTTGTGTTCCATTGGTCTGTGTTTCTGTTTTTATGCAAGTACTATATTGTTTTGGTTAGTGTGGCTTTATAGTATACTTTTAAATCAGAAAGTGTGTATCTCCAACTTTCTTTTCCTTCTCAGTTTTGCTGTCGCTATCCAGGGTTTATTGTGATTCTAGACTAATTTTATGATTTTTTTTCTTCTATTTCTATGAAGGATGCCATTGGAATTTTGATAAGGATTGTATTGAATATGTACTTCTTTGAGTAGTATGGACATTTTAACAATATTGATTCTTTCAATCCATCAACACAGGGTATCTTCCCATTTATTTTTGTTTTGGATTTCTGTCACCATTGTTTTATAGCTTTCAGTGTACAGATCTTTATCTCCTTAATTAAACTTATTCCTAAGCATTTTATTTTTTGATGCTATCATAACTGGGATTGTTTTCTAGATTTCTTTTTCAGTTAAGTTATTATTTGTGTTTAAAAATGCTACTAATCTCTGTATATTGATTTTGAATCCTGCAACTTTACTGAATTATTAGTTCTAAGTATTTTTAATGAGTTTTTGATTTTTTTTACATACAAGGTAATGTCTGCAAATAAAGATAATTTTACTTCTTCCTTTCAAATTTGAATTCCTTTTATTTATTTTTTTCTTATCTGATTGCTCTTGCTAGTACTTTCAGTACTATGTTGAATAGAAGCATTGAGAGTGGGCATCCCTGTGTTGTACTATATCTTAGTGGAAAAGCTTTCAGTTGTTCCCCATTGATTATCATGTTGGCTGTGGATTTTTCATAAATGGCCTTTGTTATGTTAGTTGAGAAGTTTTCCTTATAAGCTTGCGTGTTAAGAGATTTTTATCAAGAAAGGATGTTGAACTTGTTGTCAAATGCTTTTTCTGCACCAATTGAGATGATTTGTGTTTTTTATCTTTCCTTCTGTTAATGTGATACATCAGAGTGGTTGATTTGCATGTATTAAACCAGACTTTCTTGCCAGGAATAAATCCACTTGGCCATGATGTATAATCCTTTTTGATGTGTTGTTGAATTCAGTTTGCTTACATTTTATTGAGGATTTTTGCGTCAATATTCATCAGAGATACTGGCCTATAGTTTTCTTGTAGTGTGTTTATGTGGCCTAGGTATCAAAGTGATAGTAGCCTCACAAAATATATTTGGAAGTATTCCCTCTAGCTGTATTTTTTTGGAATAGTTTATGAAGTATTGGTAGTGATTCTTCTTTGAATGTTTGGTAGAATTCAGTTGTGATGCTATCTGGTTCTGGGCTTTTCCTTGTTGGAAGATTTTTCATTACTACTTCAATCTCATTATGTGTTATTGGTCTGTTTAAGCTTTCTATTTCTTCCTGATTCAAACTTAGCAGGTTATATTTTTCTAGGAGTTTGTCCATTTCCTATATGTTATCCAATTTGTTGGTATTAATATATAATTGTTCTTAATAGTCCCTTGTGATTTCTTTAATTTCTGAGGCATCTGTTGTAATTTCTGCAGTTTCATTTTTATTTTATTTGTTTCCTCTTTTTTTTTTCTTAGTCTAGCTAGATATTTGTTTGTTTTTTCAAAGAACCAAGTCTTGGTTTTATTGATCATTTTCTATATGTTTTTGGTGGTTGTTCTCTATTTGACTTATTTCTCTTCTGATCTTTATTATTTCCTTTCTTCTGCTAACTTTGCATTTAGTTTGTTCTTTTGCTAGCTCCTGTAGGTATAATGTTAGGCTGTCTATTTAGCATCTTCTTTTTTAATGTAGACCCTTATTGCTTAAAATTTCCTTTTGAGTTCGAGACCAGCCTGGCCTACACGGGGAGACTACGTCTCTACTAAAAACACAAAATTAGCCAGGCGTGGTGGCACATGCCTGTAATCCTAGCTACTGAGGAGGCTGAGGCAGGAGAATCGCTTGAACCCGGAAGGCATAGGTAGCAGTGAGCTGAGATCGTGCCATTGCACTCCAGCCTAGGCAACAAGAGTGAAAGTCTGTCTCAAAAACAAACAAACAAACAAAATTCCTCTTAGAACCACTGTTGCTGCATCTCATAGGTTTTGGTCTGTTGTCTTTCCATTGTTTCTTGTCTCAAGATTTTTTAAATTTCCCTTTTGGTTTCTTTGACCCATTGATTGTTTGGGAGCATGTTGTTTAGTTTCCATGTACTTGTGATTTTTTTCAAAATTTTTCCCATTACTGATTTCTAGTTTCATATTGTTGTGGTCAGAAATGATACTACATGTGATTTCAATCGTCTTGAATTTAGATTAATTAAAAATAGTTAAATCTAGTTTTGTGGTTTAATGTATGATCTGTCCTGTAGAATGTTTCATATGCACTAGGGAAGCATATACATTCTGCTGCTATTCAATGCAAAGTTCTATATTTGTCTCTTAGGTCCATTTGACTCAAAGTACAATTCAAGTCCAGTATTTCTTTGTTAACTTTCGGTCTGGTTCATCTATCATTATTGAAAGTGGGATATTGAAGACTCCTACTATTATTGTGTTGCTATCTATCACTCTCTTCATGTCCTTTAATAATGTTTTATATATTTTGATGCTTCAGTGTTGGGTGCTTATATATTTAAGATTCTTATGTGCTCTTGATGAATTGACCCCTTTGTCGTTAAATTATGACCTTCTTTGCCTCTTGTAACAGTTTTTGACTTGAAGTCTATTTTAACTGATGTAAGAATAGCCACCCTGCTCTCTTTTGGTTACTATTTACATAGAATATTTTCTTCTACCCCTTAACTTTCAGCCTGTGTCCTTGTAACTAAGATGGATCTCTGGTAGGCAGCATATGTTTGGATCTTTTTTTTTTTTTTTCTATCAATTTAGATACTGTATGTCGTGATTGGAGAATTTAATTCATTTGCCTTCAGGGTTATTATTGATAGATAAGGGCTTACTCCTGCAGTTTTAATTGTTTTCTGATTGCTTGGTAGATCAGTTGTTCCTTTCTTTCTCTTGTTATGTACGTTTGTGATTTGTTGTTTTTCTGTAGTGCTAAGCTTTGATTCCTTTCTCTTTCTCATTTGTATCTCCTGTAGCTTTTTGCTTTGCAGTTACCACGAGGCTTACATAAAATATCTTATAGTTATAATAGACTATTTTAAGCTGATAACAACTGTTAAACTTCAGTCACATACAAATACTCTAGATTTTTGCCCTCCCCCCACAATTTATGTTTGCTGACATAATTTACATCTTTTTATATTCAGTATTCCTTAACAACTCATTGTAGCTACATTTTTGACCATTTTGACTTTTCACCTTCATACTGGAGATTTGAAAGACTTACAGATCACCATTACAGTGGTGGCACATTCTGAATTTGACTATGCATTTAAACTACCAGTGTGTTTTATGCTTTCAATATGTTTTCATGATACTAATTATCATTCTTTTGTATCTGGTAGAAGAATAGCTTTAATCATTTCTTATAAGGCAGGTCTAGTGGTGAATTTCCTCAGTTTTTATTTATCTGGCAGAGACTTTATTTCTCCTCATTTCTGATGAACAGCTTTGCTTTGTACAGTATTGTATTGTTTACTGGCAATATTGTCTTCTTTCAGGGCTTTGACTATATCATCTTGTGCTCTCCTGGCCTGCAAGGTTTCTGCTGAGAAATCCACTGATAGTCTAATGGAGATTCCCCTATAAATTACTTGATACTTTTCTCTTGCTACCTTTAAAATTCTCTCTTTGTCTTTGACTTTTGACATTTTTATTATAATGTGCCTCAGTGAGGACCTTTTTGGGTTTGAACATGTTTGGTGATTTTAAGATTCATGGAACTGGATGTCCGTATCTCTCCCAAGACTTGGGAATTTTTCAGCAATTATTTTGTTAAATAAGCTTTCTATGCATTTTCCTCATTCTTCTCCTTCTGGAACCTCCATAATATGAATACTTGTTTGCTTAATGGTGTCCCATAAATCCTGTAGGCTTTCCTCACTCTTTTTTGCTCTTTTTTCTTTTTTTTTTCCTCTGACTAGGCTATTTCAGAAACCTAACTTCATTTCACAGATTCTTTCTTCTGCTTGTTTTGGTTTGCTATTGAAGCTCTCTATTTTTGATTTCATTCATTTAATTCTTTAGCTCCAAGATTTCTATTTGGTACTTTTTGAATGACTTTCTTATACAGATAAATGAATTGTCTTCCTAATTTCATTGAACTGTCTATCTGTATTCTTTTGTATCTCAGTGAGTTTCCTTAGGATTATTACTTTGAAGTCCTTTTCAGGCAATATGCAAATTTCTGTTTTTTGGAATCGGTTACTGGAGAATTATTGTGTTTGTTTGGTGCTGTTGTATTTTCTGTTTTTTTTTTTTTTTTTTTTTTTTTTTCATGTTTCTTGTGTCCCTGTATTGATATCTGCACAACTAGTGGAATAATCCCCTGTTTCAAATTTGTAGAGAGGTACTTTCCTTTGGTCACTCTGGTCAAAATGTAATTAGTTGTTTATTCATTGTTTTGCTCTTTTTTGTGGGGAGGATGAGCATTAGGCATCTCTAGTTGACCATCTTGCTTCCTCCTGACCTAGTTTTTGTTTTTGTTTTTGTTTTTGAGATGGAGTCTCTCTCTGTCACCCAGGCTGGAGTGCAGTGTCACAATCTTGGCTCACTGCAAGCTTCTGGGTTCACACCTTTCTCCTGCCTCAGCTGCCCCAGTAGCTGGGACTAACAGGCACCTGCCACCATGCCCAGCTAATTTTTTGTATTTTCAGTAGAGATGGGGTTTCACCGTGCTAGCCAGGATAGTCTCTATCTCCTGACCTCGTGATCTGCCTGCCTCAGCCTCCCAAAATGTTGGGATTGCAGGCATGAGCCACCGTGCCTGGCCAACCTAGTTTTTTTAAATGCCATGTCTATGTCTCAGAGCACTGGAAACAACTATTGTTTATTTCTATGTTTTTTTTTTTTTTTTTTTTGGCTTACTAGTGATATAGTAGTTTTAGGAATTGTTACTTCTTACAGTTTTTTTTAGGCAAATCATGAGAGTAGACTTATATTCTGACTTGTTAATCACCAATTATGTTTTTTTCTTAGGGGAAGTGAGTTTTCCAAATTCTTGGTTTAAAAGTGAGCTTTAATATTACAGCTCATAAGTTTAGGGACTTTTGAATATGTAAGTTGGATATTTTCTACTTCTTAAAATAGTTTTCAGATAATGATATTGTGAAAATTTTTTGATATCTCTAAGTTTTAAAATAATTAATAAACTGTTTCAGAGTCTTCTAATGTTACTGGGAATAACTAAATAATTTTATGGTATTTTTAAATAGGTTACAGAAGTATGCATATTCCATAAGAGATTCAAAACTGAGAGGTAGGTTTAGAGATAATTTTTGAATAGCATTTTCACATACACATGAAAGGTGCCAATTATTGATAAAATACTAATAGTAGCAGCTGATATATTACAGATATCTTAAAAGATGGTGCCGCTTATCATCATGCTGGTATGGAGCTGTCAGATAGAAAAGTAGTTGAGGGAGCTTTTACTGTTGGAGATTTACCAGTTCTTTGTAAGTAAAACACATTTCTTGTGGATGCTATAAAATATTTTGGAAAATTATTTTTAAGAGGAAAAAAGGAAAAGCTCAAGTATTCTGCTTCTTTTTTCTTTTCTTCTGAGAATCTAGAATTAAGTGGTTACCTATGCATGTGGATGCTACAGTAAATTCTTTGGCAATGTTTACATCTTTGTCATATTATTGAACGTAGTGTAATTTGAAAAACAAGAAGTTAATAGGTTTTTGGATTTAAAGTGTGTTACTATTTTAGATTGTAATGTTCTTTTTTTCTTTCTTTTCTAAATTTCTTATATATGAGATTTTATTACATTTATAGGAATGTCTTTTATTAAAAAGTCTTCATGAAGCAATAAAGTTAAATGGCTCAAAATTACTATGTCTTCATCTGATGCAGTTACTACCAGTACTTTAGCTATGGGAGTAAATTTGCCTGCTCACCTAGTAGTTATAAAATCTACAATGCATTATGCTGGAGGACTGTTTGAAGAGTACAGTGAAACAGATATTCTACAGATGATTGGTAGAGCTGGTCGACCTCAAGTAAGTGACAATAACTTTGCTTTTTATACTTAAAAACATGATAAAAACAAAAAATTGTGTATTTTTTGATTAGCATGTCATAATTATATCAGGCTTAAAAGTAATATAGCAGAGAAAATTTACCTTTAATGGAGGAATAAAAGTAAAACAAGCCTCACCAACTGGGACATACTTCCTTCATTCTGTGTAAGCTTGCACTGGCTGATGAAGGGATGGGTTTATGAATGGATATACTCTTAAAGGTCTTTTGGTTTTGTTTTGTTTTTTTATTCTGAATGGGGGTACTCAGCATTTTGGATGGAACAGGTTTTCCTTGTTTAAGGCTGTCACATTACAGAACATGTAACATCCCTAGGTCCTAGCACTAAATGCTAATAGTGTTCCCAGGCATTATGACAAAGTCAGCCCAAATACATTTCAAAACATACCCTACTCTGACAAATACATGAATAAGTCATTTTTATAGCTATTATGGGAACATCAGGAAGAGTATATTTTCAAAACATTTGTAAATATTATGTTATACAATTCTATAATTTCATGGAATAAATCAGATTATATATAAACTATACCAAATCTTACAACTTTTATGCAGTTACCAGAGTTTGTTTTGATTTTAACATTGCCAAAATTATGTTACATTGAAACCAAAGTGATATTTACAGCTATACTCTTGGAAGGCTTTTAAATTAAATTTTAGGTTAACAAAGTGAGAGCATTTTAAAGGTCTTTTTGAAGTGTTATTTCAGACAAGGAGACTGTTTAATATAAAATGAAAGTCTTGAGTTTTTGCAGAGGACTGATACCAAGATGTGCTCTTCTTCACTACATTTCTGTTTTTTTCCCCAGTTTGACACTACAGCTACTGCAGTTATCATGACTCGATTAAGCACAAGAGACAAATACATTCAGATGTTAGCTTGTAGAGACACTGTAGAAAGCAGGTAATACAAAAAATGTTCCAAAAAGATAGTAATGCTGATATAGCTTATTTTATTTCCTTTTAAAATATCAAAAGGAAATTTGGTTTGGAGATTTTTTTAAGGCCATTTTCTGTAAAGTTTTCAACAATTTAACTAGATAGTTTGTGTCATTTTAGAGAATTTAATAATTTTTTTAAAATGTAGTCATTTTTTTCAGTGGTATTTCTTGACAAGCATGTATTCTTGTTTATAACAAACCCTAATTTGTAATAAAGCCTTAGTAATTATGATTATAATTTATATATGAAATTATATAAATTTATAATTACTAATTTGTAATAAAGGAGAAATATTTTCACATCTTAATTTAATAATAGAGGAAATCTGGGACTTATTAGTAAGGTATTTAATGTATTCTCTTTTGGAGAAAGTAGGATATAATTTACGCTTCAACTTTTGTTAAAGCAGTAATCCGTGTTCTATAACCATAAAGTAGAGAGATATATCTGAAGCCTTTTTAGAAGTTGAACTGACTTCTTAAGGTTTTCTTTTATGTTTTTGGAAATTAAGTTATAGTTCATGAATTAGTAAAGTAGCAATTGGTATATTATAAATTATTAAAGTTAAAAAGTAAGAGTTATGGCATTGAACTGCATATTCGTAATGCTAAGTTTTTTTTTTTCATTAGTTTGCACAGACATCTTATTGAGCATTTAAATGCAGAGATAGTACTGCATACCATCACAGATGTGAATATTGCTTTGGAATGGATACGATCAACTTTGCTTTATATCAGAGCCTTGAAAAATCCATCTCATTATGGTTTGTTACTTTGACTTGGAAAAGTAGTAATTTTTTCAAGCCAGCTAGGCCTGTATTTATGCTGATAAGTTACAGGATAGATAGATTACAGAAACTAATAGATGATAAAACAAAAGATAACAACAGTCCCAAATACATTTAGAGACAAGAGTAGACAAACTGAGAAATTTTAATCTGTTTTACTTCTAGTGTTTCAACAAGGTTTGAAATCAGCACCATTAAAAATAGACCTAGTGGAAAAAAATTCAGCTCCAGTAAAAATAACAGAAATGTCTAAATCATTGAAAATAAGTTAAAGTTACAGAACGTTTTGAATTTTGTCTGTGCTTAGTGTTCAGCTACTCCCGTTTTTGAGTTTATGACTGTTTATTTTTCAATTTATAAGAAATGAAAGTATATAGTACTACTGTTGCTGCTACAATTTTCATCTTGCTTCTATAGCTAACCCACATCTTGTTATGTGGCTTCCAGAGGGTTTTTTTATGTGGTATAGCTTATGAAATAACCTATACTTGGGGTTGTTGAATACCAAATTAAAGCCTGACTCATTGAAGTATCATTCTAATGCACAGAGGTTCAAAACTTTCAGATCTCAAAGAGTAATTAATATAAGTCTATATTAAAGGAATATATAAATATTCCTATCACTTAAAAATGTCTATTTCAACTAGGTAATACATTTACTTAGTTCAAAAATCATAAAGTGAAGGAATATATACAACTAAAATTCTTCCATGTATATCCCTACCCACACAGTTGTTCAATTCCCATCTCTCCCCTTTCCATCCCCTAGTTCTGTAATCATTGGTATATCTTTTTTGAATAATTTTTTTGCATATAAAAGTAAATAAGAAAATGTAATTTTATTTTCCCACCATTTTAAACACAAATGGTGGCATAATGTATTAGTTTTCCATTCCTTTTAACAAATTATCCTAAAACAAATAATCTAGAAACAACCAGAATTTATTATCTCACACAGCTTATATGGGTTAGGAATCTGGGACTGTCTTAGCTAGGTGGCTCTGGGTCAGAGGCTCTTCTTAGATTGCAAGATATGTCAGCTAGGGCTGCAGTCATCTGAAGGCTTTCCTGGGTCTTGAAGATTCACTTCTAAGTAGTCTCACTCACAGAGCTATAAGTTAGAGGCCTCAGTTTCTCACAGTTGTTGGCAGGCCTCACTCTTTTGCCAGGTGGATCTTTCGTTATAGCATGGCAGCTGATTTTTCTCAGGATGAATGATCAAGAGAGAAAGAGAGACAGAGACAGACTAAATCAGAAGCAGCAGTACTTTTTTATAACTTTGTCTCTGAAGTCACACATCATTACTTCTGCTTTATTGGGTTTTTTAGAAGCAAGTCACTGAGTCCTGGTCACACGAAGGCGAGAGGGATTAAGTTCATCTCTCAGAGGGCAGAATATGAAAGAATTTGTGGGCATTTTTTTTTTTTTTTTTTTTGAGACAGCCTCTCTTGGTTGCCCAGGCTGGAATGCAGTGGCACAATCTTGGCTCACTGCAACCTCCACCTCACAGGTTCAAGCAATTCTCCACCTTACCCTTCTGAGTAGCTGGGACTACAGGCATTCACCACCATGCCTGGCTAATTTTTTGTATTTTTAGCAGAGACGGCGGTTCGCCATTTTGACCAGGCTAGTCTCGAACTCCTGATCTCAAGTGATCCACCTGCCTTGGCCTCCCAACGTGCTGGGATTACAGACATGAGCCACTGTGCCTGGCCTTGTGGTCATATTTTTTTTAAACCTCCATTATTATAGTCTTCTGCACATTCCTTTTTTTCTTAGTATGTCTTGGAAGCTTTTTTGAGACAGGCTTTTGCTCTGTTGCCCAGGCTGAAATCCAGTGGTGTGATCACAGTTTACTTCAGCTTCAACCTTCTGGGCTCAAGTGATCTTCTCACCTCAGCCTCCCGAGTAGCTGGTACTACAGGCATATATCAGTACACCTGGCTAACTTTTGAAAAAAGAAAAATTGTAGAGGCAGAGCCTCCCTATGCTGCCCAGGCTGGTCTCGAACTTGTGGGCTCAAGCGATCCTCCCACTTCACCCTCCCAAAGTGCTGGGATTTTGGCCGTGAGCCACCATGTCTGGCTGGAAGCTTTTTTTAGTAGCTAAATAATATTCCATTTTCTTATGTATCACCTGTTTAAACGATCCCCAATTGATGGACATTTATACTTTTTCTAATTGTTTGCTATTACAAACAATGCAGCCAAAAAATCCCTTCATTTTTTACATGCATAAATTTATCCGTATGATAAATCTCTAGAAATGAAATTCCCAGCAAACTATTGCAAGACCAGAAAACCAAACACCGCATGTTCTCACTCATAGGTGGGAATTGAACAATGAGATCACTTGGACACAGGAAGGGGAACATCACACACTGGGGCCTATTGTGGGGAGGGGACAGAGGGGAGGGATAGCATTAGGAGATATACCTAATGTAAATGATGAGTTAATGGGTACAACACACCAACATGGCACATGTATACATATGTAACAAACCTGCACATTGTGCACATGTACCCTAGAACTTAAAGTATAATAAAAAAAAATTTAAAAAGATTAAAAAAAAAGAAATGAAATTCCTGTGTCAAAGATATATGCATTTATAAATTTGATACCTGTGGCTAAATTGCTACCTTAGTAGCTCATATACCTTTCAGCCGTGTTCAAAAGTGCCATATTTTGTTTCTCCAGCCTTTCCTTCAGGGTGTATACTTGTGTATTTTTATGAATATCAAGTATGAATATTGATATCTTTCATGTTTTAATTTTCATTCCTTCATTTTCATAGTTACTTTATTTTCTGTAGTTACTTTTTTGTATTGAGATATCACTTATAGTAAACTGCACAAATATGAGGTGTATAGGTCAATGAAGTTTTATATATATGTTTATACACACATATACACACATGTAACCACAGCCCAGATTAAGATATAGAACATTTTCTAGATGTTCCCTCATGCTCCTTTTCTGTCAGTATTTGCCCCCAGAAGTCAATGCTATTCTGACTTACATACCACAGGCTAGCTTTATCTATTCTTGAAAAGATTCCATTTATATGAATATAAATCTTTTGATGAAAGGAAATTATTAATTTTAAATAATGTTGCTGTGAACATTGTTATATATATCTTTTGATACACATGTATATGTATATCTGTGGGTATGTGCGTAGGAGTGAAATTATTGTGTTAAACGGTATGTGTAGTTACAACTTTAGTGAATAGCACAAAATGGTTGTATTACCAAATATGTTTTCCTAGGAACATTCATGTTATAATGAAAGTTCATTAGAATATATTAATCACTTGATGATATTTACTATGTGTAAAACATTTGGAAATTTATTCCATACCATTCTTGTTAAAATATGATATTCCTGTTCATTGTTTCTATGGATATTTATTTAAGTCTTGTTTGAATTCAATAAGCTGAGTTTTTTTTTTTCTTATATAAGACTTAATTAGACTACTCTTCCCTAGTTAACTGGGGTATAAACTGAGCCTGTAAAGATGAATTAAATTCTGTTTTACTTTTTGGAAATTTTCATGACATGCAGGTTTTGCATCTGGATTGAACAAAGATGGAATTGAAGCAAAATTACAAGGTTAGGTGCATTTCATTCCAAAAATTAGATTCTATATATTTTAGTGAAAAAGTTTAGTTATTATGAAAGTAAGAATATGCTTTTGTAAATCATTTTTTAAAAAGGAAACTTATCTGTAGAAAAATAATGTGAACTATTTCTTTTTCACACAAAAAGCTTGGCATATACACTTTTTTGCTGAATTAATCAATTTATTCTATCAGAATGTCTTTCTTTGTATAATATGTTAATTTGGTTTATTTGGTTTTTATTTCTAACATCCCTGGTCTTTGAAAATATGCTTACAGATACACACTCTGTATTTTTTCTTTTTTTTAAAAGAGACAATCTTACTCTGTCACCCAGGATGGAATGCAGTGGCGTGATCATAGCTCATTGTAACCTTGAACTCCTGAGCTCAAATGATCCTCCTGCCAAAGCCTCCTGAGTAGCTGGGACTATAGGCGTGAGCCACCACAACTGGTTAATTTTGTAGCTTTTTTTAGAAAGGGGGTCTCACTGTGTTTTCCAGCCTGGTCTCAAACTCCTGGCCTCAAGTGATCCTCCCACCTCTGCCTCCCAAAGCACTGAGATTATAGGTGTGAGCAATCATGCCCAATATGTATTTTTTCTTTTCTACTTAATTTTAATTGAAAAATATAAGCCTAGAGTGATTATGGGCTTTGTAACCCAACCTGTGCCAAAGATGTATTCCTATTCAACCTCAGCTTGTTATTTAATCAACTAGTATTTCTTACTTGTTTTTTAGAATATAAAATATTGTTAGGCATTTATTCAGATTAGAAATTGCTACCTTTTCATTGTGTTGAGACTGTCCCTTTAGTAAAAGAAAAAAATGTTAGACCCTCTAAAAAGATTTAGCCAATTTAAATTTATTCTCTACTTGTATTACATGTGTGGCAAATAAAAATGCAGAGATAAAGCAGTAAAATTGTCTTGCTTAAAGAATAAATATGTTGTTAAAACATGATCATAACCAATAGCATATATTCATAATGCTGCTGTATTCATGTTGAAATACAGATTATAAGTTGTATTATCTTCAAGGTATTGATTAATTTTGTAATGGAATTTAAAAAATTAAACATATATTTTGAAAATAATGATCAAATACACTCAAGAAATTAGATAGTCCAAGAGATATATTGCTATATTTGGATAACTTTAATGTTTTATCTTTTGTTAAATTAGCAGAATCACAGCTCATATTTGCCTTATCTTTGGTCACTATAGGGTTAGCAAAGTTTTGCCTTCTAAACAAAAATAGCTAAATATAACTGAATATTAAGGTTTTGGTATTGTAGGAGAGAAAAATAGTAACATCTTTTCCTCATTCATTGCAAGGTTCACAGCTGACACTCCTGTAACAAGACAGATTAACAAGAGAAAAGCATAACAAATTTATTTAATCAAAGTTGTGTATGACATGGGAGCCTTCAGAAATTAAGACCCAAAGACCCAGGGAAAACTGTGTTTCTATGGCAAGTCTAATGAAAAAAAATGAATAGTTGTCGAGAAACATGACTGGTCAAAAGGGTATTATCTAATATTAATAAACTAGGCAAAACTTAACAAGGCCTATTTGTTCAGATTCTTCTTGGCCTCTCTGTGTAGAATTCTTTCTTCCTGCGCATGAGACAGGACCATTCCATACCGTGGAATGAGGGTCTTAGAATTTAGGCAAAGTAGGTCAGAGAATTCCTTTATGACCATGTTTCACACAAAAAGGCAGGGAAAGGTCAGAGTGACCTTCTTGTTTCTGAGGTCCTCTCAGTCTTACTGAGTTTGAAATGCTTTGGGTCAGCATTTTCTGAGCCCTGCCATTATCCTTGGAGATCTGCCTTAAATCTTTCAGGAAGGATCGTTAGCATAGTATATGCTGTTTCCTAAACTTGATTATACTTTCTTGCCCAGTATACTCTAATAGCTTCCCCATTACTCTTAGAATAAAATACAAACTTTCACCACAGCCCACAAAATCCTGCTTGATATCTCCCTGCCTATTACTCTAACTGCATCTCTTGTCACTTTCTCTCTCTCTTATTCTACTCTCACCAAATTGGCCTTCTTGCTATTCCTTAAATACACCAAGCTTGTTCCGACATCAGGTCCTTTGCACACTTTGTTCCCTATTTTTGGAACTCTCCTTGCATACTTTACATGGTGCGCACCTTCATTTTATTCAGGTCTCTGTTCACATATTAACTTTTTAGAGAGGTCTTCCTGTGGTATCTTACTTAAATCCACCTTTACTGAGAGGAAGAGAAAATGATTCTATGATGTTGTTATCATTGTTTTCCTTGTTTTTAGAAAAAGTAATGTGTTTATTTTGACAATTAGGGTGAGGATAGCCTTACTCTATATCAAAATATATAGCAGTTATGAGAAATACATATAGGTTGGGCATGGTGGTTCATGCCTGTAATCCCTTTGGGAGGCCAAAGTGGGCAGATCGCTTGAGCTCAGGAGTTTGAGACCAGCCTGGACAACATAGGGAGATCCCACCTTTACAAAAAGTGTTTTTTAGAAACTTAGCTAGTGCAGTGGTACATGCTGTAGTTCCAGCTACTCGGGAGACTGAGGTGGGAAGATTGTTTGGGTCTGGGAGGTTGAGGCTGCAGTGAGCTGTGATCATGCCACTGTATTTTAGCCTGCGCAACAGAGTAAGACCCTGCCTCAAAAAAAAAAAAAAAAAAAAAAAAAAAAAAAAGAAGAAGAAAGAAAAGAAAGGAAAAAAAAGAAAAGGAAATAAACATAAGCTTTAGTTAAAAGATTTAAAATTCTACACAATCATTCTATACAGGTTCTTAGCCTTATGTTTCTTTATAGTATACGTGAAACCGTATTATTTATTTGTATGTTGATTGCTTTCTTCTGTAAAATATGAGTTCTAAAAAGAAAAACCTTGTCTTGTTAACTGCTGTAAACATAGAGCTTAGACTCATGCTCAGCTTATGGTAAAGTAAGCATTTTTCATTGACTTACCGAGTAATGGGTAATGAACGGATTTAATAGTGGGTAATTAAGAAAATTAGAAAAGACTTCAAAATCTTTACTTCACCAAACACTTAACACTATCAAGCTGTCTAAACAGTGGTGCTTAAACTAAAGTATTTCCCAAAGAACTCTAAGGGTGTTTTTTTGAGTGGCTGCTCTGTTTAGGATTGAACTATTACAGTATTCCCACTGTCTGCTCTGAACTATCTTATGTCTCGTGGAGTATGGCATGAGGCAGAGAAGGAGCTGTAAGCAGCAGATCACTACAATTGCTCTGATCCCCATCAATAGTGAACATGAACTAGCATTGCTTCCTGTCAGAGAAACAAAAGTAAACACCTGAAAGCATCAGTTAAAGTTGTTGCTTCAAGAATGTGGCAAAGAGGGAGGAGGGGAAGAACTGGTGGGTTTTGGAATAATCTTTGCAGAACTATTTGACTTCTTATATTTTGTGCATATATTAATATATCTTTGATAGAAATTTAAAGAAAAAAGAAAAAGAAAACCATTGCCTTAATGGAGGGCAGATAGCAAAGGAGCAAGTTACGTAGCCTCTATTCTTTCGTTTCCTAACCTATATATGAAAATATCAGTGTCTACCTTATTGTGATGTTTTGAGGATTAAATGAGGTAATACATGTATATCATTTAAATACTCCAAGTTTTAAGTGTTATTTCTACTTACTGAGTGTTATTTTTATTACTTGTATTCTTGTTACTATTAGAAAATGTTTTTAGTATATTAGTTAGCTTTTTTATTTAAATGAGCTTTTCCTTACCGCTTAAGTAGGGACTGTGGTTCTTCTAGAACAATTACACAGTAATAACACAACTTTAGCATATTTAATAATAAATTATTTTGCCCTACTTCGCTGTTTTACTAAAATTAAAATGTGTTTTCTATAATTAAACAGAATTATGTTTGAAGAATCTGAATGATTTATCATCCCTGGACTTAATAAAGATGGATGAAGGTGTTAATTTCAAACCAACTGGTAATTCCCTATCATTGTCAGTAAATTTAGCAATTGTTTACTTAAGACTAAATTAAAATTTTGTTTTACTAAAGTTTAGATGATGATAAAACTAAATCGTGATCTCAGTTCTCAATAGGGTATCATCATTATTACCCATAGGCATGATAAATTTAAACAAGCCCTATTTGTAAAAGGATAGTTTCTTTTTGACAGGTGCACAGAATTTGTCTTCACTGATTCTGGTGACTTCTGGCAGAGGAACGAAATGCTTGAATCTTTGGGTTACTTAAACCTGCTATAACTATTATAGATACACTTTTATTGGCATGCTTTTGTATGCTTTTTATATTCTTAAATATTCAACCGTTGATAATCTGGTGGTTAGACTTCTGTAAGGTTAGAAAAAATATCTTTTCCTTCTACTCATCTTAGGTTCATTAATTGGGACTCCTATAACAAAAGATATTAGCAAGAGAAAAGCATACAAATTTATTTAATATGTTTTATATGACATGGAAGCCTTTATAAGGAAATGAAGACCCAAAGAAATGGTTAAACCTGAATGTTTTTATGCCAGGTGTGATGAAGATGGAAAGGTCATGGAGAAATAAGATAGGACAAAGGGGATATGAACTAAGTGTAATAAATTGGGGGAAATTTAGCAAAGCCTGTTCATTCAGATTCCTCTCTGTGTCTATGGAGATAAAGATGCTCCATTGTTTAGGTATAGGGAGGGCACCTCTCACATGAGGTGTTATGACTTGCTTCAGAGGAAAACGAGAAAAATTATTCCTGTACATGTTGTTTCTCAAATTGCTACAGCTTAAAATATTCAATAGGCCAAGATGCCACATTTTGAGATAGCATGTCCTGAACCCTCTCTCTCTCTCTAAATTCTGTTTAGAGTATAATAAAAGAGAGAAAGGATGTTTTGTGGTTTTTAGCACTCATGATTAGAAGTTTTTTGGAGAAAATGACTTTATTATTCCAGTTAATCTTTTTAAGTAAAGGTAATTTATTGTTTGAAAGTTGGGTAATGTGGAAAAATTTTTTTTGAATTCAGAATCTGTCTTTTAACATTTAGCATGTACTGTTCATTTTTAATGTGTTTTTTACTTACTTGCAACCATACTATAGAAATACATGATTTTGTAAAATGTTAAAATTTATATTTAATATAAGGCTTAGTTTTAAAATAATTTGTTGCCCTGACTCTCAGCCCTACATTAATAACATTTTTTTCCCTTCTTCTTTGGTCCTTATTCTGATAAGCCTGATTTTGTTTGTGAGAATTGTCTTCTGTATGTTCTAGAGCATCTCACTAGAGGGGGCATAAGAATCACTAAGGCGTCGTCTTCATCTGTTTTTATATACTTTCATTCTCATCAGGAATCTTATTCCCACTATCACTTCTTTACTTCTTGAATCCACTGATACTATTCTTTTTGTCTTTAAACATACCTAATAAATGACCTATAATAACATTTATTCTTTGTCAGTCATCAGTGAATAGTACTTAGTTATTTTTTTATTCTTAACACTCCACTTTTCTGGTTCTCCTTCTTTAATCAGTCTTTGCTGACCTTTTATGCTTACTATGTACTTCTTAAAGTTTCAGGCCTTGAATCTTTATTCCCGGATTATGCTCGTTTTTTGAAAACGTAATTCACCTTCACTGCTACATCTATAGTCATTATGTAAATGAATGCAAAGTTTTAGTTTTGATCTTGACCTCTCACCTTTGCTATAAAATTTGATCTTCAGTTTTCTATGATAAATTTTTACTTACATATATTACATGAAGCTTGACATCCAGAGGCATATGAGTTAATTTAACATGGAATACTGTGAAGCAGAGTGAACACAGAATTTGGGTTCCAAATATCTGTATTTCAGTCCCAGTTCTACTACTTGTCTGTTGCCTTATATTAGCTGTCTTAGTTTACTGTTGCCTTATATTAGCTGTCTTAGTTTATTCATCTAAAACCAGGAATGTATTACATATCCTACTTACTGTATTGGGTGTAGTGTTGATCCAATGTGATAATGAATGTAAAAACATTTTACTGTAATAGAAGTTGTTGCTGTCTCTTTTCCAAAGCTAGGAAAATCAATGTTTGCCTATTCTCATTAGCTTTTTTGCCACACCTAAGATCATCATAAAATATTGATGCCTTTGGTTTCTTTCATTCCTCGGTCATTCAATATCCAGGCATTTTCCATACTCATTCCATATCCTTTTGGTGTCTGATGTCACCAAACATCAAAAAGACAATCCAATTTGAGCTGAAAATATTCCTTATCATCTACTAGGGTAAAATTTCTTAAGGTGTATTGGGGGTGGACTACTTGCTATCAAAATCAACTGAAGATGCTGTTGTGTTAAAAATACAGTTACTTAATTCTGCTTCAGACGTGCAAACTTCAATTTTTAGGAGTAAAACTTAGGAATTTAAATTTTATCTCTTTGGGTTTAAATCCTCTCTCAGATAAATACCTAGTTCTTTGATACTTTGTAAGGTACTTGCATTTCAGCTAGCTATTGTAGTTGACCTTACCAGGCGGGTAGGTTTGTAATTTCCTTTTTTTTTTTTTTTTTTTTTTGCAACTTTTGTCTTAGGTTCAGGGGATACATGTGCAGCTTTGTTATATGGGTAAATTGCATGTCATGGGGAGTACAGATTGTTTCATCACCTGGGTAATGAGCATAGTACTCGACATTAGGTTTTTCAATCCTTACCCTCCTCTCACCCTCCACCCTCACGTAAGCCCTGATGTTTATTGTAGCCATCTTTGTGTCCATGTATACTCAATGTTAGCTCCCACTTATAAGTGAAAACATGTAGTATTTCGTTTTCTATTCCTGCATAAATTTGCTTAGGATGATAGTCACCAGCTCCATCCATGTTGCTGCAAAGGATATGATTTCATTTTTTAAAAAATTTTTTATTATACTTTTAAGTTCTAGGGTACATGTGCACAACGTGCAGGTTTGTTACATATGTATACATGTGCCATGTTGGTGTGCTGCACCCATTAACTCGTCATTTACATTAGGTATATCTCCTAATGCTATCCCTCCCCCTTCCCCCCACTCCACGACAGGCCGCAGGGTGTGATATTCCCCTTCCTGTGTCCATGTGTTCTCATTGTTCAATTCCCACCTATGAGTGAGAACATACAGTGTTTGGTTTTCTGTTCTTGTGATAGTTTGCTGAGAATGATGGTTTCCAGCTGCATCCACGTCCCTGCGAAGGACCTGAACTCATCCCTTTTTATGGCTGCATAGTATTCCATGGTGTATATGTGCCACATTTTCTTAATCCAGTCTATCATTGATGGACATCTGGGTTGGTTCCAAGTCTTTGCTATTGTGAATAGTGCTGTTGTGAATAGTGCTGCAGTAAACATACACGTGCATGTGTCTTTATAGCCGCGTGATTTATAATCCTTTGGGTATATACCCAGTAATGGGGTGGCTGGGTCAAATGGTATTTCTAGTTCTAGATCCTTGAGGAATCACCACACTGTCTTCCACAATGGTTGAACTAGTTTAGAGTCCCACCAACAGTGTGAAAGCGTTCCTATCTTCACATCCTCTCCAGCACCTGTTTTTTCCTGACTTTTTAATGATCGCCATTCTAACTGATGTGAGATGCTATCTCACTGTGGTTTTAATTTGCATTTCTCTGATGGCGAGTGATGATGAACATTTTTTCATGTGTCTGTTGGCTGCATAAATGTCTTCTTTTAAGAAATGTCTTTTCATTTCCTTCGCCCATTTTTTGATGGTGTTTTTTTTTCTTGTAAATTTGTTTGAGTTCTTTGTAGGTTCTAGATATGAGCGCTTTGTCAGATGACAGATTACAAAAATTTTCTCCCGTTCTGTAGGTTGCCTGTTCACTCTGATGGTAGTTTCTTTTGCTGTGCAAAAGCTCTTTAGTTTAATTAGATCCCATTTGCCAATTTTGGCTTTTGTTGCCATTGCTTTTGGTGTTTTAGTCATGAAGTCCTTGCCCATGCCTATGTCCTGAATGGTATTGCCTAAGTTTTCTTCTAGGGTTTTTATGGTTTTAAGTCTAACATTTAAGTCTCTAATCCATCTTGAATTAATTTTAGTATAAGGTGTAAAGAAGGGATCCAGTTTTAGCTTTCTGCATATGGCTAGCCAGTTTTCCCAGCACCATTTATTAAATAGGGAATCCATTCCTTATTTCTTGTTTTTGTCAGGTTTGTCAAAGATCAGATGGTTGTAGATGTGTGGTATTATATCTGAGGGTTCTATTCTGTTCCATTGGTCTATATCTATTTTGGTACCAGTACCATGCTGTTTTGGTTACTGTAGCCTTGTAGTATAGTTTGAAGTCAGGTAGTGTTATGTCTCCAGCTTTGTTCTTTTCGCACTGGATAGTCTTGGCAATGCGGGCTCTTTTTTGGTTCCATATGAACGTTAAAGTAGTTTTTTCCAAATCTGTGAAGAAAGTCATTGGTAGCTTAATGGGGATGGCATTGAATCTATAAATTACCTTGGGCAGTATGGCCATTTTCATGATATTGATTCTTCTTATCCATGAGCATGGAATGTTCTTCCATTTGTTTGTGTCCTCTTTTATTTCACTGAGCAGTGGTTTGTAGTTCTTCTTGAAGAGGTCCTTCACATCCCTTGTAAGTTGGATTCCCAGGTATTTTATTCTTTTTGAAGCAATTTAGAATGGGAGTTCACTCATGATTTGGCTCTCTGTCTGTTATTGGTGTATAAGAATGCTTGTGATTTTTACACATTGATTTTGTATCCTGAGACTTTGCTGAAACTGCTTATCAGCTTAAGGAGATATTGGGCTGAGACAATGGGGTTTTCTAAATATACAATCGTGTCATCTGTAAACAGGGACAATTTGACTTCCTCTTGTCTTAATTGAATATCCTTTATTTCTTTCTCCTGCCTGATTGCCCTAGCCAGAACTTCCAACACTATGTTGAATAGGAGTGGTGGTGAGAGAGGGCATCCCTATCTTGTGCCAGTTTTCAAAGGGAATGCTTCCATTTTTTGCCCATTCAGTGTGATATTGGCTGTGGGTTTGTCATAAATAGCTGTTTTTATTTTGAGATACGTTCCATCAATACCAAATTTATTGAGAGTTTTTAGCATGAAGGGCTATCGAATTTTGTCAAAGGCCTTTTCTGCATCTATTGAGATAATCATGTCATTTTTGTTTTTGGTTCTGTTTATATGCTGTATTACGTTTATTAACTTGTGTATGTTTAACCAGCCTTGCATCCCAGGTATGAAGCCCACTTGATCATGGTGGATAAGCTTTTTGATGTGCTGCTGGATTCAGTTTGCCAGTATTTTATTGAGGATTTTTGCATCGATTTTAATCAGGGATATTGGTCTAAAATATTCTTTTTTTTGTTATGTCTCTGCCAGGCTTTGGTATCAGGATGATGTTGGCCACATAAAATGAGTTAGGGAGGATTCCCTCTTTTTCTATTGATTGGAATAGTTTCAGAAGGAATGGTACCAGCTCCTCCTTGTACCTCTGGTAGAATTCAGCTGTGAATCCGTCTGGTCCTGGACTTTTTTTGGTTGGTAGGCTATTAATTATTGCCTCAATTTCAGAGCTTGTTATTGGTCTGTTCAGGGATTCCACTTCTTCCTGGTTTAGTCTTGGGAGAGTGTATATGTCCAGGAATTTATCCACTTCTAGGTTTTCTTGTTTATTGGCATAGAGGTGTTTATAGTATTCTCTGATGGTAGTTTTTATTTCTGTGAGGTTGGTGGTGATATCCACTTTATCATTTTTTATTGCATCTATTTGATTCTTCTCTCTTTTCTTCTTAGTAGTCTTGCTAGCAGTTTATTAATTTTGTTGATGTTTTCAAAAAACCAACTCCTGGATTCATTGATTTTTTGGAGGGTTTTTTGTGTCTCCATCTCCTTCAGTTCTGCTGTGATCTTAGTTATTTCTTGCCTTCTACTAGCTTTTGAATGTGTTTGCTCTTGCTTCTCTAGTTCTTTTAGTTGTGATATTAGGGTGTTGATTTTAGATCTTTCCTGCTTTCTCTTGTGGGCATATAGTACTATAAATTTCCCTGTACACACTGCTTTAAATGTGTCCCAGAGATTCTAGTATGTTGTGTCTTTGCTCTCATTGGTTTCAAATAACATCTTTATTTCTGCCTTCATTTCGTCATGTACCCAGTAGTCATTCAGGAGCAGGTTATTCAGTTTCCATGTAGTTGAGTGGTTTTGATTGAGTTTCTTAATCCTGAGTTCTCGTTTGATTGCACTGTGGTCTGAGAGACAGTTTGTTATAATTTCTGTTCTTTTACATTTGCTGAGGAGAGCTTTACTTCCAACTATGTGGTCAATTTTGGAATAAGTGCAGTGTGGTGCTGAGAAGAATGTATATTCTATTGATTTGGGGTGGAGAGTTCTGTAGATGTCTGTTAGGTCCGCTTGGTGCAGAGTTGAGTTCAATTCCTGGATATCCTTGTCAACTTTCTGTCTCGTTGATCTGTCTGATGTTGACAGTGGAGTGTTAAAGTGTCCCATTATTATTGTGTAGGAGTCTAAGTCTCTTTGTAAGTCTCTAAGGACTTGCTTTATGAATCTGGGTGCTCCTGTATTGGGTGCATATGTATTTAGTATAGTTAGCTCTTCCTGTTGAATTGATCCCTTTACCATTGTGTAATGGCCTTCTTTGTCTCTTTTGATCTCTGTTGGTTTAAAGTCTGTTTTATCAGAGACTAGGGTTGCAACCGCTGCCTTTTTTTGTTTTCCATTTGCTTGGTAGATCTTCCTCCATCCCTTTATTTTGAGCCTGTGTGTGTCTCTGCATAAGATATGGGTCTCCTGAATACAGCACAGTGATGGGTCTTGACTCTTTATCCAATTTGGCAGTCTGTGTCTTTTAATTGAAGCATTTAACCCATTTACATTTAAGGTTAATATTGTTATGTGTGAATTTGATCTTGTCATTATGATGTCAGCTGGTTACACTCTGCACAATATTATCCAGGAGAACTTCCCCCAACCAGCAAGGCAGGCCAACATTCAAATTCAGGAAATACAGAGCACACCACAAAGATACTCCTCGAGAAGAGCAACTCCAAGACACATAATTGTCAGATTCACCAAAGTTGAAATGAAGGAAAAAATCTTAAGGGCAGCCAGAGAGAAAGGTCGGGTTACCCACAAAGGGAAACCCATCAGACTAACAGCGGATCTCTCGGCAGAAACTCTACAAGCCAGAAGAGAGTGGGGTCCAATATTTATCATTCTTAAAGAAAAGAATTTTCAACCCAGAATTTCATATCCAGCCAAACTAAGTTTCATAAGTGAAGGAGAAATAAAATCCTTTACAGACAAGCAAATGCTAAGAGATTTGTCACCACCAGGCCTGCCCTTCAAGAGCTCCTGACGGAAGCACTAAACATGGAAGGTAACAACCAGCACCAACCACTGCAAAAGCATGCCAAAATATAAGGACCATTGATACTAGGAAGAAAGTGCATCAACTAATGATTTCATTCTTTTTTATGGCTGCATAGTAATCCATGGTTTATGTGTACCACATTTGCTTTATGCAGTCCACCATTGATGAGCATCTAGGTTGAGTCCATGTTTTGGCTATTGTGAATAGTGCTGTGATTACCATAAGTGTACACATGTCTTTATGTTAGAATAATGTATATTCCTCTGGGTATATACCCAGTAATGGGATTGCTGGGTTGAATGATAGTTCAGAGTTCTTTGAGAAGTCTTCAAACTGCTTTCCACAGTGGTTGTAGTAATTTACATTCCCACCAGCACTGTGTAAGCATTGCCTTTTCTCCACAGCCTCACCAACATCTGTTATTTTTTTACTTTTTATAGAAATGGCCATTCTAACTGGTGTGAGATGATATATCATTGCAGTTTTGTTTTGCATTTCACTAGTGATGAGTGATGTTAACCATTTTTTCATATGCTTGTTGGTCACATATATGTCTTCTTTTGAGTAATGTTTGTCCTTTGCCCATTTTAAAAATAGGATTGTTTATAATTTGCTTATTAATTTGTTTAAGTTCCTTGTAGATTCTGGGTATTCGACCTTTGTCAGATGCGTGGTTTGCAAATAGTTTTTCCCATCCTGTGCATTGTCTGTTTGCTCTGTTGATAGTTTCTTTTGCTGTGCAAAAGTCTTTAGTTAAATCCCATTCAACAATTTTTGGTTTTGTTACATTTGCTTTTGAAATCTTTGTCATGAAATCTTTGCCAGGACCTGTGTCCAAAATGATATTTCCTAGGGTTTCTTCTATGCTTTTTAAAAAATCATTTTAGGTTTTACATTTAAGTCTTTAGTCCATCCTGAGTTGATTTTTATATGTAATGAAAGGAAGGGGTCCAGTTTTAATCTTCTGCATATAACTAACTCGTTGTCCCAGTACTGTTTATTGAATAGGAATCGTTTCCCTTTTGCTAGTTTTTATTGACTTTGTCAATGATCAGATGGTTGTAGGTGTGTGGCTTTATTTCTGGGTTCTCTAACATGCTCCATTGTTTTGTGTATCTGTTTTTGTATAGTACCATGCTGTTTTGATTACTCTATCCTTATAGTATAGTTTGAAGTGAGGTAGTGTGATGCCTCTGGCTTTGTCTTTTTTACTTAGAATTGCTTTGACTATTCAGGCTCTTTTTTGGTTCCACATTGGTTTTAGAATAATTTTTGCAAATTCTGTGAAAAATGTCATTGGTAGTTGATAGAAATAGCATTGAATCTGTAAATTGCTTTGGGCATTGTGGCCATTTTAACAATATTGATTCTTCCTATCCATCAGCATGGAATGTTTTTTACATTTGTTTGTATTGTTTCTGATTTCTTTGAGCAGTGTTTTGCAATTCTTATTGTAGGATCTTTCACCTTTCTGGTTAGCCACATTCCTAAGCATTTGATTCTTTTTGTGGCTATTGTGAGATCATGTTCTTGATTTGGCTCTCAGCTTGCATGTTATGTATAGAAATGTTACTGACTTTTGTGCACTGATTTTGTAAACTGAAACTTTGATGAAGTTGTCTATCAGATCAAGGAGGCTTTTGGCAGAGACTCTGGTGTTTTCTAGGTATAAAATCATATCATCTGCAAAGAGAGATAGTTTGACTTCCTCTTTTCCTATTTGGGTGCCCTTTATTTCTTTCTCTTGGCTGGTTGCTATGGCTAAGATTTCCAATACTGTGTTGAATAGAAGTGGTGAGAGTGAGCATCCTTGTCTTGTTCTGGTTCTCAAGGGGAGTGCTTCTAGCTTTTGCCTTTTCAGTATGATGTTGGCTGTGGGTTGGTCATAGATGGCTCTTACTATTTTGTGGTATATTCTTTCAATACCCAGTTTGTTGAGGGTTTTGAACATGAATGAATATTGAATTTTATCAAAAGCCTTTTCTACATCTATTGAGATAATCATGTGGTATTTGTCTTTAGTTGTGTTCAGGTGATGAATCACATTTATTGATTTGTGTATATTGAACCAACCTTTCATCCCGATAATAAAGCCTACTTCATTGTGGTGGATTAACTTTTTGATGTGCTTCTGGATTTGATTTGCTAGTATTTTGTTGAGGATTTTTGCATCTATGTTCATCAGGAATATTCACCTGAAGTTTTTTTTTTTTTTTTTTTTTTTTTTTTTTTTTTCCATTATGCCTCTGCCAAGTTTTGGTATCTGAATGATACTGGCCTCATAGAATGAGTTAGGGAGGAGTCCCTCCTCCTCAAATGTTTGGAATAGTTTCAGTAGGATTGGTGCTAGCTCTTCTTTATATATGTGGTAGAATTTGGCTGTGAATCTGTCTGGTCCAGGGCTTTTTCTTGTTGATAGTCTTTTTATTTCTGATTCAGTTTTGAAACTTGTTATTGGTCTCTTCAGGGTTTCAGTTTCTTCCTGGATCAGTCTTGGGAGGTTGTGTTTCCAGGAATCTATCTGCCCATTTCTTCTAGGTTTTCTACTTTGTGTGTATAAAGGTGTTCATGATAGTTTGTTTTTTGTTTTTTTGTTTTTTTTTTTTTTTTTTTGTATTTCTGTGAGATTGGTGGTCTTGTCTTCTTTGTTATTTCTGATTGTGTTTTATTTGTCTAATTTCTGTTTTTTTGTTTGTTATTCTAGCTAGCAGTCTATCAATCTTACTTATTCTTTCAAAGAACCAATATCTGGTTTTGTTGATCATTTGTGTGGTTTTATGTGTCTCAATTTTGTTCAGTTCAGCTCTGATTTTGGTTATTTCTATTCCTCTGCCAGCTTTGGGGTTGATTTGCTCTTGCTTTTCTAGTTCCTTTAGGTGTGATATTAGTTAGGTTTTTAATGTGATACTTCTAGCTTTTTTGATGTATTTAGGGCCATAAACTTTTCTCTTAACGTTGTTTTACCTGTGTATCAGAGATTCTGCTATGTTCTACCTTTGTTTTCATCAGTTACAAAGAATATCTTGATTTCTGCCTTAAGTTCATTATTTACAGAAAAGTCTTTCAGAAGCATGTTGTTTAATTTCCATATAATTGTATGACTTTGAAAGATCTTAGTATTGATTTCTGTTTTTACTGCATTGTGGTCTAAGAGTGTGCCTGGTACAATTTTGGTTTTTTTGAATTTGTTGAGAATTGCTTTATAACTGAGTGTGTGGTTGATTTTAAAGTATGTTTCATGTGCAGATGACAAGAATGTATATTTTGTTGTTGTTGGATAAAGTGTTCTGTAGATGTCTGTTAGGTCCGTTTGGTCAAGTGTCAAGTTTAGGTTCTGAATATTTTTATTTGTTTTCTGCCTTGATGATCTGTCTAGTACTGTCAGTGGGGTGTTGAAGCCTCCCAACATTGTGTAGGTATCTAAGTCTCTTTGTAGGTCTATAACAATTTGTTTTATGAATCTGTGTGCTCTAGTATTAGATGCATGTATATTTAGGATAGTTAAATCTTCCTGTTATATTGAACTTTTCATCATTATCAGTGTCCTTCTTTGTCCTGTTTGATAGTTATGGTGTAAAGTCTGTCTTGTCTGAAATTAGAATAGCAACCCCTGCTTTTTTTGTTTTCCATTTGCTTGGTAGATTTTTCTCCATCTCTTTACTTTAAGCCTATGGGAGTCATTGCATATGAGATGGGTCTCTTGAAGACAGCATACAGTTGGGTTTTGCTTCTTTGTCCAACTTGTCACTCTGTGCCTTTTAAGTGGGGTATTATAGCCTGTTTACATTCAAGGTTAATATTGATATGTGTAGATTTGTCATTTTGTTGTTATGTAGACTTGTTATGTTATGTTATGTAGTTGCTTTATAGTGTCAATGGTCTAGATACTAAAGTGTGTCTTTGTGGTGGCCAGTAATGCTCTTTCATTTCTATGTTTAGTACTGTGTTAAGGACCTCTCATAAGGCAGGTCTGGTGCAAACAACTCCCTTTGCTTATCTGAAAAGGATTTTGTTTCTCCTTCATTGATGAAGCTTAGTTTGGCTGGATATGAAATTTTTAGTTGGAGTTTCTTTTCTTTAAGAATGCCAAAGCTGAGCACAGTGACTCATGCCTGTAATCCTGGCACTTTGGGAGGCTGAGGCAGGAGGATTACTTGAGCCCAGGAGTTTGAGACCAGTCTGAGCAATATTGTGACACCTTGTCTCCCCAAAAAAATTTTTCTAAAAATTAGCTGAGCATGATGACATGTGCCTGTAGTCCCAGCTACTTAGGATGCTGAGGTGGCAGGATCACTTGAACCTGGGAGAAGGAGGTTGCAGTAAGCCAAGACTGCACCACTGCCATCCATCCTGGGTGACAGAGTAAGACCCTGTCAAAGAAAATGCTTAATATAGGCCCCCAAACTCTTCTGGCATGTAGAATTTTTTTGCTGAAAGATCTGCTGTTAGCTTTGTATGTTTCCCTTTGTAGGTAACCTGCCCCTTCTGTCTAGCTGCCCTTAATATTTTTTCTTTCCTATTGACCTTGGAGAATGTCATGACTATGTGTCTAAGAGGATGGCTGTTCTATGTAGTATCTCACTGGGGCTCTCTGAATTTTCTGAATTTGAATGTTGACCCCTCTAGCAAGGTCAGGGAAATGTTTTGAACTGTGTTCTCCATTATATTTTCCAAGTTTCTTGCTCGCTCTCTCCCTCTCTTTCAGGGCTACCAATGAGTTTTAAATTTTGGTCTCTACATAATCCCGTATTTCTTGGGGATTTTGTTCATTCTTTTTTATTCTTTTTTCTGTATTTTTCTCTGACTGAGTAGGTTTGAAGACCTGGTTTTTGAGCTCTGAGATTATTTCCTCAGCTTGGTTTATTCTGCTGTTAATACTTCCAATTCTATTATGAAATTCTTGCAGTGAGTTTTTCAGCTCTATCAGATCAGTTTGGTTCTTTCTTAAAATGGCTATTTTGTCTTTCGCCTGTTGATCATTTTACTGGGTTCCTTAGATTTCTTGGGTTGGGCTTCAACTTTCTGCTGAACCTTGATGATCTTCATTGCCATCCAGATTCTGAATTCTAGGTCTGTCATTTCAGCCATTTCAGGCTGGTTAAGAACCATTGCTAGGGAGCTATGTGGTTGTCTGAAAGTAAGAAAACACTCTGGCATTTTGAGTTGCCAGAGTTCTTGCTTTCTGGCAAGAACATCAGCCCAGACAAATTGTTTTTCGTCTGTCTGGGCTGATGTTCCTTTAATATTTGAAGTTGCTGTCCTTCAGATGGGGCTTTTTCTTTTATATTCCTTGATGCCATTGAGATTTACTGTGGCATAAGTCAGGTTTAGTTGACTGGCTTTGTTTCTGGATGATTTGAGAGGGTTCGGGCTCAGCTTAGTGCTCCTGGGCTGCATGTTCGTGGCTTTTGTTTGCTGGCCCCTTGAGGTTAAGTTCCTCCTGTACTGGAGGGTTAGAGGTGTGCCTGGTTCACTGGCAACCACACTTCAATGCGGCAGTGGCAGAAGGGTCCACGCTCATGTGTAATGCCAATAGTGGCTGGGTAGTAGCATAGTGAGGTCTGGGCATGTGCACCAGTGGTGGTGGCACAGCAGAGTCCATGTTTGCAGTGTATCAGCAGTGGCAAGACAGCACCATAGTGGGGTCTGCATGTACCAGTGGTGCACTGGTGAGGGTGGGGCTGTGGTGCCAAGGTCCTTGCACCATGTGCATGCTAGCTAGTAAAGCGATTTGGGGAGGCCATGGTTGCGTGCATGCCAGCAGAGTAGTTGGGGGAGGCTGCAGACAGGTGTGTGCTGGCAAAGCAGTGTGAAGAGGCTGTTGGTGGGTGTGCATCGGCAGGGTCCATCTGATGGTTAAGTGGCACGTGCTGGTTAAGGAGCTATGGTGGTGGCCACCAGGAAGTACCCCAGTTGGGCATCTGAGGCCACATTGCAAAAGGGCCTGGCAGACAGGGGGCACTCAGATAAGACTGGCCCCATCACATGGACAAGACTGCCTTGCTCTGTCTAGCTCCAACAGTCAACAGAGGCCAAAGCCACTTAGAGGAGCATGGCAGGCCTTGGGGGCTTGGCGTTGCTGACTGTACTCCACTATAGCCATTGCTGTGCCAAACCCTTTGGGCTCCACACAGGGTGGAGTCCTCTCCCTGCCACTTCTCCAGGCAGTTCTCTCTGCCAACTTAAATGTCTGCGGAGGTCATGAAGTCTTCTGCATCTAAGATTCCAGAGGTCCATAACAAGAGTGGGCCGCTCCTCACCTCTTTAACTCACCCTTCCCCAGGAGCCAGCAGGGGCTGGGAATGAGTCCTGGTACTTGGCAGCCCAGTGCAGTGTTCCCAGCTTCTACCCAGGGTCTGTGTCCTCCCTCCAACCACCCTCAATGACTTCCTTCTGCAGATCTGCTTCGAGTGTGCTGGTCTTCCTGATGGTCTGCTCTCTTGGTGGGAGATGCTCTTCCTGGCTGTGTCTAGTCGGCTGTCTTGTTTCTCTTCCTCTTTTCTCAGTTCCTGGAGGATGGAAGCCTGAGTTAAGTGTGCCAACATGATCAGATTCTCTTGGGTGTTCTCTTCCTTTACACACAGTCACCTTCTTGCTGTGTGCTCACATGATTTCTTATTTGTGTATGTAATTTCTTGGCTTTTCTGGTGTTCCAGAGTTCTCCCTATGGATCTCCTAGTATCTGCAGGTCACAGGGTAACAGAGGCTGCAGCCAAGTCACCTGAGGCCTCCCAGAAAAAAGGGGATGCAACACTGGAGCCGGGACTCTGAGCTTCCCCATCAAATTGTGGAAGATGCTGCACCATGCTGGGTTTGTAATTTCTTAGCCTGTTATTAATGTAGATTTAATTTTCTTATATAGTATTTCTAATTAATTCATTTTTATGACTTCTTATTCCTTCATACTACTAATACTTTATTTTGTCTCTTTGAGTTTATTTTTTGTATATCAGTTTTTAGTTTGTATGTTCCTATAATTCTGCTTCGTATAGTTTTTGTTTTTTATGTTGTAATCATAATACTCAAGTATCTAGGTATTTTCATCTGTATGTTTGAATTGAGGTTTTTACCTGTTTTGTCAGGTAATGTGTACTGAGAGAAGGGTTCAAAAGGCCAATTTTTTTTCTCTTCAGCTGTTCTTGTACATGTGCAGATGTGCAGGTTGTTACAGGTAAACATGTGGCGTGGTGTTTTGCTGCACAGATCATACCATCGCCTACGTATCAAGCCCAGCATCCATTACCTGTTCTTCCTGTGCTCTCCTTCCCCTCGCTCTCCCCAACAGGCCCCAGTGTGTGTTGTTCCCCACAATGTGTCCACGTGTTCTCATTGTTCAGCTCCCATTTATAAGTGAGAACATGCGGTGCTTGTTTTCTGTTCCCGTGTTAGTTGGCTGAGGATAACGGCTTCCAGCTCCATCCATTTCCCTGCAAAGGACATATCTCATTCCTTTTCATGGATGCATAGTATTCCATTGTGTATATGTACCACGTTTTCTTTATGCAGTCTTTCATTGATGGGGATTTAGGTTGATTCCATGTCTTTGATACTGTGAATAGTGCTGCAGTGAACATACGTGTGCATGTCTCTTTACAAAAGAATGATTTGTATTCCTTTGGGTATATACCCAGTAATGGGATTGCTGGATCAAATGGTATTTCTGGTTCTAGGTCTTACAGGAATCACCACACTGTCTTCCACACTGTCTACACTCCCACCAACAGTGTAGAAGCATTCCTTTTAATCTGCAACCTTCCCGCCTTCTGTTGTTGAATTTCTACTCTGAATTTAAGAAAGATTAACCTTCTAAAGATAGGTGGTAACTGCAAGAGTCTGCAAGAGTCATTAAACTGGGATGCAGATCTTACCTCTTTGAAGGATAGGGATAGAGGGAAAGAAGAAAGGAAGGGATAGAGGGAAGTAGGAAAGGAAGGGATGGAGGTAAGGAGAGAAAGGGAAGGAGGTTAGGAAAGAATGTGAGGGGAGGGAGGGGGAACATGGTGGGGCAGAGAGGGAGAAAGTATGGGAGGAAGGAAGGATGGGATGGAGGAAGGGATGTTTTAGACAACTTATAATTGAATCCAGTAACTCTGGAAGGAAGGGAGAAGGAAGGGAGGGAGGGAGAGGGAGATAGATCTTAGCCTGCAAGGAGGGAGGGAGGCAGGGATCTTAGCTTGCAAGAAGGGAGGGAGGAGGGGAGGGCAGGAGGGATTTTAGCCTCCAAGGAGGATGGGAGAGAGAAAGCCCTTGGAGGATCTTAATTGCAAGGAGGGAAAGAGAAAGGGAGAGAGGGAGGGAGAGAGGGGTCTTAGCCTGCAATGCAATCCAAAGAACATTTGGCAAAGTTGATAGGAACTCTCATAGATCTACCTTAGCATCCCTGCCATGCTCAGTCATTCGTTGGGGGCATCTCATGAAAGTAGATCTCGGTGTAAACATGATGATGATTCAGAGCAGAGCAACTGGGGCCATCAGTCACTGACACTTCTTGCAGTAGGAGGTCTGAAGGGTACATTCTCATGACCCCCATGCTCCCCACCACTCTATTTTGTGACCTTTACTTTGAATTATCCTGAATTTCCTATGAGAATATTAATCATTCAGTAGCTATATTGATAGCAAGTTGTTTCTTTATTTCCTCCCTTTACTTGCAAATCTTTAAAAATTTCTTTTCATTCCCTCTGCTTTGACTCATTTTCCTTATGCTTTCCTTTCTAGGTTATGTTTTTCTGTCTTACCTAGGAAAGCTTCATCTCTACTAATAAGCCAACAAGTATTAAGTCTTTTCTTAAAACCTTTCATTTTCTCTAGCCGGAAGAGACCTTATATTAACTTTTTATAAATATCTAGGGTAAGAGGACCATCTTTAAATATACTGCAATGGTTAACTAGTTCCCTTGGTAATCATAATCTTGATATCTCACACACGTCTCTCAGAAGCTCCCTTTTATGAACTAATCCATTATTCTCATGTTGGCTGAACATATTCACCAGTCTGCTAATTGAGAGCCTGGCTACTTCTCTATTCCTTATTGTTAGTTTTATCTATTGTACCATGTCCTTGATGCTTGTAACTCTGTTGGAATGCCAAAAAAATCTTTTCTTCTTAGCAAAACATTTAGCACATACATAAATGTTAGCCCTTTCCTCGAGAAGCAGTATGCTACTTTCTTCTTCCCAGCTGTTTTCTGTGTGTTCATAAGGCTTGAAATTCTTTGGAATGTTTTTAGACAACTTGTAATTGAATCCAGTAACCTGTTTCTTTTTTTGTTTGTTTGTTTGTTTTGTTTTGTTTTTGAGATAGGGAGTCTTGCTCTGTCAACCCAGGCTAGAGTGCAGCGGCACAATCTTGGCTCACTGCAACCTGCACTTTCTGGGTTCAAGCGATTCTCCTGCCTCAGCCTCCTGAGTAGCTGAGATTACAGGTGCCTGCCACTGCACCCAGCTAATTTTTGTATTTTTAGTAGAGTCAGGGTTTCATCGTCTTGACCAGGCTAATCTCGAACTCCTGACCTCATGATCCACCCACCTCGGCCTCCCAAAGTGCTCAGATTACAGGTGTGAGCCAACGCGCCCGGCCGAATCCAGTAACCTCTTAAGTGAATTCCATTTCATCAGTTACTTACCCCCACTTCTCCCATACTCCTACCCACAACCAATCTGCTGTTCTTTTTCTGAAATAACTTATTTTCAGAATCCAATTTAATTAAAATATTTCTCAAGAATTTTAAGTGATCACCTGTTATTTTACAAATCAAATCCAAAATATAACCTCTTTTAATATCATTTGAGGGCTCTTTCAGGGCCTCTCTAGTCTATCATTAGTCATGTTTTAATAATAAAATTAGGTAACACTTATAAAATATTAGGCACCATGCTAAGTACTATATACCTATTTTTAATTGCACTTAATCTTCTCCACAACAAACTTCTGAGGTGGGTGGTTTTATTATTCCCACATTACATTAAGAACCTGGTCACGTAACTTGTACATGATCACTTTCCTGCCCAATATGAGGAGGAGCAGGGATTCTAATCAACTCAGTTTGATCAGGACTCATAATCACTATCAAGCCATATGTATTTCTAGCCATCATTACAGTATTCTAAAGATAGTCTTTTTAACTTTACTCTTTGGATAAACAGGATTTTCCCCAAGGTCATAATTGCATTATTTCTTCTCTACCAAACCATATTAGTCACTTTAAAAACCCTTCTCAAGATCCATTATTTGTAGTAGGCCATTCTACACTGACCATTCCTCTTAGGTTTGACTTTCTCCATACTCCAGTTTGTATGTAAATACTAACGTTAGCTGATTTTTTTGTCCTCTAGGTACTTAGCATGTAGTTATCTTCCTAGCCAACCTATAAGTTCTAGAGATTGTGTCTTCTACATTTTTTGGTGTGTCTTTTGTGCCTGGTGGCATTATAGGCACAAAGTACATGCTAAGAAAATGTTTTAAATTATTTTTAAATTTTTGTGGGTAAATAATAAGTATATATATTTATAGAGTTCATAAGATATTTTGGTACAGGAATGCAATGCGTATAATCATATCATGGAAAACCCTTCCCCTCAAGCATTTATCCTTTGTGTTACAAGCAGTCCAATTATACTCTTTAAGTTATTTAAAAATGTATACTCAAATTATTATTGACTATAGTCACCCTGTTATGCTATCAAATACTAGGTCTTATTCATTGTTTCTGTTTTTTGGGTTTTTTTTTTTCCTTCTTTGTACCCATTAACCATCCCCACCAACCTCCTCTCCACCCTCCCACTACCCTTCCCAGCCTCTGGTAACCATCTTTCTACTCTCTATGTCCATGAGTTCAATTATTTTGATTTTCAGATTCCACAAATAAGTAAGAACATGCATGTTGGTCTTTCTGTGCCTGGCTTATTTCACTTAGCATAATGACCTGGGCTTCCATCCATGTTGTTGCGAATGATAGGATCTCATTTTTTCTGTGGCTCACTAATACTCCGTTGTGCATATGTACCACATTTTCTTTATCTATTCATCTGTTGATGGACACTAAGTTGCTTCCAAATCTTGGCTATTGTGAACAGTGCTGCAATAAACACTGAGAGTGTAGATACCTCTTTGATATAATGATTTCCTTTCTTTGGGGTATATACCCAGCAGTGGGATTGCTGGATCATATAGTAGCTCTCTCTTTAGTTTTTTGAAGAACCTCCAATATATTATCCATTGTGGTTGTACTAATTTACATTCCCACCAATAGTGTATAAGGGTTCCCTTTTCTTCACATCTTCACCAGCATTTATTATTGCCTGTTATTTGGATAAAAGCCATTGTGACTGGGGTGAGATGATATCACATTGTACTTTTGATTTGCATTTCTCTGATGATCAGTGATGTTGAGCACCTTTTCAAATGCCTGTTTGCTGTTTGTATGTCTTCTTTTGAGAAATGTTGATTAAAATCTTTTGCCTGTTTTTCAACTGGATTATTAGATTTTTTTCCTATGGGTTTTTTTGAGCTCCTTATATATTCTGGTTATTAATCTTTTGTCAGATGGGTAGTTTGCAAATATTTTCTCCCATTCTGTGGGTTTTCTCTTCACTTTGTTGATTGTTTCCTTTGCTGTGTAGAAGATTTTTAACTTGATATGTTCCCATTTGTCCATTTTTGGTTGCCTGTGCTTGTGGGGTATTACTCAAGAAATTTTTGCCCAGACCAATGGCCTGGAGAGTTTCCCTAATATTTTCTTGTAGTAGTTTTGTAGTTTGAGTTGTTAGATTTAAGTATTTACTCCATTTTGATTTGATTTTTATATATGTCAAGAGATAGGGGGTCTAGTTTCATTTTTCTGCATGTGGATATCCAGTTTTCCCAGCACCTTTTATTGAAGAGACTGTCTTCCCTAATGTATGTACTTGGCACCTTTGTCAAAAATGAGTTCACTGGATGTGTATGGATGTCTTTCTGGGTTCTTTATTCTGTTTCGTTGATCAATGTGTCTGTTTTTATGCCAGTACCATGCTGTTTTGGTTACTATAGCTCTGTAGTATAGTTTGAAATCAGGTGTTGTGATTCCTCCAGTTTTGTTCTTTTTGCTTAGACTAGCTTTGGCTATTCTGGATCTTTTGTAGTTCCATATAAATTTCAGGATTTTTTTTTCTCTTTCTGTGAAGAATGTCATTGGTATTTTGATAGGGATTGCACCGAATCTCTGGATTGCTCTGTGTAGTATGGAAATTTTAACAATATTGATTTTTCCAATCCATGAACATGGAATATTTTTTCATTTTTTGGTGTCCTCTTCAGTTTCTTTCATCAGTGTTTTATAGTTTTTGTGTTTTCTTGTTTGTTTGTTTTTGAGAAGTCTCCCTCTGTCGCCCAGGCTAGAGTGCAGTGGTGTGATCTCGGCTCATTGCAACCTCCGCCTCTCATGTTCAAGCAATTTCCTGCCTCAGCCTCCTGAGTAGGTGGGATTATAGGCGCCTGCCATCACGTCCAGCTAATTTTTGTATTTTTAATAGAGATGGGGTTTCGCCATGTTGGCCAGGCTAGTCTCAAACTCCTGACTTCAAGTGATCTGCCTGCCTTTGTCTTCCAAAGTGCTGGGATTACAGGCGTGAGCCACTGCAATCAAACAGTGTTTTATAGTTTTAATTACAAAGATCTTTCACTTCTTTCATTAATTTCTAGATATTTAATTTTAGTTGTGGCTATTATAAATGGGATTACTTTTTTATTTCTTTTTCAGCGTTTTCACTGTTGGCATATAGGAATGCTACTGATTTTTGTATGTCGATGTTGTATCCTGCAACGTTACTGAATTTGTTTATTATTTCTGACAGTTTTCTTGTGGATTCTTTATGTTTTTCCAAATATAAGATTATTTCATCTGCAAACAAGGATAATTTGACTTCTTCCTTTCCAAGTTGAATGTCCTTTATTTATTTCTCCTATCTGATTGCTACAGCAGCTTCCATACTATGGTGAATAACAGTAGTGAAAGTATCCTTGTAGTCCAACTTAGAAAAGCAATGTTTATTGAGGACTTATTTATTACTATGTGATCGGCACTGGGCTAGATATTTTTAATTCTATCTTGTTAATCTTTAAAGTCCAGTGTGTTGTTGAATTTGGTATAGTCAATATTCATCAAAGATATTGGTATCTAATGCAGTGTCTGGTATATAATAGGAGTTTGTAAGCATTTGATAGTGAATGAATGAATCCTTAAAGAAGTAAAATGTATAAAGCAGGTTTTTAACTCTGTTAATTGATAAAACTGTGATGGTTTAAGGCAGTTAGAAAAATAAATAAATTTGGAGAAAGGATGAGAGGAAATAAACAAAAAATAGACTTCTTTAAATGGACAACTGCTGAAATGTTATAGGTTACATTGATAGCCAGCTGCAAGGAATTTCTAGATATACAGTTAAGGATAAATGAAAAGAAAACACTGAATACTTTGAACAAAGATCCCCATCGGATAACTATCAGGTACAGAAATTGCATATGTTTTAAATAATTTTAAGAGGTTTTATTTAATTAAAATAAATAATAATACATGTTTTGCCATGTGGTTTTATTTACAGATTTCCAATGGAAGGAAGAATTAAAACAAAAGAAATGAAAGTAAATTGGTAAAGATGATTCATATTTATGAAAGTTTTCTTTTTTTGGTTTTAAAACAAATTTAAATTTGTTTTTCTTAATACAGAAAAAATTACATAAAAATGAGTCAGAATGTGGTTGTGAAATTAATTTCTTAGAACTCTCAGACTTTAAAATTGATGATTTGTGAATGCTTTTTCTTAACAAACATTTGTTAAGTGTGTGTTTTGTTGAGGCAAGGTGGACGGTTGAATGAAGACGTGCTTCTTATGCTTCTCATTGTCAGGAGCTTTCAAGTTAGCTTGAATGAGAGTAATACATTTAAAAATAATGGACGGTATGAAAACCTGTGTGATAAATATCTACTGAATGGTAATGGTGTTCTGGGAGAGACAAAGAGTAAAAGCAAAAGCATGAGTAAAGTAGTGTATATGTGACAGTGGATGACTATTCTGCCAAAAAATGGGGCGTTTGTACAGACACCAGTAATGGAAAGAGTAAATTAAGGTTACACTGTAACCTGTGACTTTCAGCAGTTTGCAGTCACAAATGCAATGATACTGTTTTCTGCTATGCTGAGTGCTTGGCTTTCTGAGGATGTGGGTCTTAGTGTTATGGAATTTAAGGTGAAATGATCTTTTTAAATGTGGCTCAATAAAACCAATTAGCCAAAGAATTTCTTTTTCCTCCATAGCTAGAGGAGGTCCTTCTTTCTTTGGGATTCTTCCTGACATCTCATTAAATTTTATCTTTCAAATACCTTTAAGTCTATAAAACAGTCTTCTCGTTGTTTACAACTCATCAGGCAGATTTGTAGCTTGTACCACAGAAGTTAGTATTTATTTTTTTAGCTGTACTTCTATATTCAAATATTTATTTCCATAAATTCATATATCCTTAGAGATCATAGTAAACTTAAGAGATCATATAGCCCAATCCTCTCATTTTACAAATGACGTAAGTGATGCCCAGATAAGTTATGACTTTGCCAAGGTTATGTTGCTATCTAGAACTCTTGATTTTCTCATTTTTTCCCCCAGTATAATGTGTTGCATAAATTATTGAGTCAAATTAAATCAAGTATTTTTCCACACTCATTTTCTTGGGAACACTTTATTTGCACTTTCAGTGCTTCCATTAACTTTGCTTTAATTGGTGGGTAGTGGGTTAGCTAAAATGTCCACACTTTGCAGCTGCCAGTGAACAGTGCATGTCATTGGTCACTAATTGAGGTCCTTTCTCCCTTTACTTAGGACATGAATGTGAAACAATATTTATAAAAGAAAATATTTACTCTCAAATTTAAGCCATTCATTTTTATTAAAATATCTAATTTGATTACTGTGGCTAACACAGTTATGATTGAGGAGTCACATAAACAACAATTGATTATAGAAGGTTTGTAAACATTTTCCGAAATCAAAGAGTCCCACTATTAACATTAACTCATCTGAAGTTTAGCAAGTGTGTAAAATTAAAACAAGTGTTAGTTCCATTTTAGATATGTGGGAAACCAAAGCACAGAGACTGCTTTGTTTGTCATCCGGCAGAAGTAGGCTCTAGAATCCAAATTTCCTAGTATCTAAAACATTCTTTCTATGACTAAATTATCCTCAGTTGAGATAATGATTTGCAAACTATAGAACAGAATAGTAGTAGTAGTAGTGTTACTGGCGGGGGTCCTTGCTCCCAGAGCTCCCAAGATGGTAGTGGGCTGCTTCCAAAATGGTGGCAGGCAACTTCCAGGATGGTGGCAAGCCTCATGTTCTCTGACCTTGGCCTCACAGATTTGACCATTCAACCCAGTGAGTGGCGAGCTTGCAGGAACAAGCTGCAAGCCTTTAGCCCAGTTGGGAGTGGCTGGCACTCTTGCTGGATCAAGAGCACAGTCGGGGATCTTCCTGTGGGTCTGCCACAGCAGCAAACAGCAGTGGTGGATGGCGAGCAAAGCTCAGCTAACTTTGCCTTAGCTGGAAAATTGGGTAGTATATTCTTTTGTTTTGAAGCTGTCATTGGTTGGGTTTTAAAGTTTAAATTATTATACTTTAGGGGTTCTTATCATTTTTTTATACATGTCATAATTTAGATCCATTATCATTTCATGCCTTTGTGCATTTGTTTAAGCATAGCCAAGAAGAGAGAATGTGTGTATGTGTGGGATGGAGGGGTCTTAATGGACAACCTGAAAAATTTATAGTCTTTTGGTAGGTGAATACTTTGAACAAAGATCCCCATGATGGCTAATAGTTACCTTTTTCATGGCTTTGAATTCATATCTCGTTACTTTGCTGAAAACATATTTTAAATCTGTTCTTCTCCAAGTAGATGTTAATCCTCTTAGTTTTAGGATTTTACAAACTTTCAAAGTGTTTCTGGTTTCATGCCCTTTTTATTTAGCTTTTTTATTTACATTTGTTTATTTATTTGGACAGTATTTATTTTGAGACAGAGTGTTGCACTGTGGCCCAGGCTCGCGTGCAATGGCATGATCTCAGCTCACAGCAGCCTCTGCCTCCCGGGCTCAAGCGATTCTCCTGCCTCAGCCTCCAGAGTAGCTGCGATTACAGGAGCACACCATCACACCTGGCTAATTTTTGTATTTTTAGTAGAGACTAGGTTTCACCATGTTGGCCAGTCTGGTCCCAAACTCCTGACCTCAAAAGTGATCCGCCTGCCTCAGCCTCCCAAAGTGCTGGGATTACAGACGTGAGTCAGCGTGCCTGGCTCTGCCCTTTTAATTTAAGGTTATTTTAAAATTCTTCCTAGCTTTAATGCCTAGGTCTTCCCTCTTCAGCACTAGATCTGTTTTCTTTAACTGGTACTTTTCAGTGAACTGACAGGGTGTGATACGGAGCCACCATACGAAGCCCTGGACTTCCCAACTCTGGATTCCCCTTTTACACACAAGAATGAACTGTTTGTGTGTACACTGATATGGTCTGATCATGAATGTAATTCTAACCGAATCAATACTTTATCTCATTTAATGCTTTTACTAACCCTGGGTTAGTCATAACTACCATGTAACTCTGCCCCTGTTAGTTGAGGTGGTAGAGGTGCCACTTCACCTGAGGCTGTGGCACTTCTATTTCTACTGAGGACAAGCTCAGGGGTAAGATCACAGGACATCACTGCTTGCCTTATCTGGTGCAGAGAAACAGAGAGCCCTGCCATGGTTCTGTACCTACTAGCTTAAATCCCTGTCCTTCCTCCTATCCCTGTTTTATTACTGCTTCTTGAAATAAGATTTCTGACAGGGAAGTATGATGTTGAAAAGTGTCCTATTTATTATTAGATATATTGCTTTTTAATATAAATAAATATTACTTCAAAAGTCTTATTTTTACTTCAGCAATTTTGTACTCCACATTTGTGCATCCTTAGGTAACTTAACAAGGAGTTTTATTTACCCAGCATTTAAAAGCACCCCATTTACATTTTTCATCAGTTCCTTCTTTGATAGTATACTGTGTATCTTTGTAACTATTTCTTATTAGATGATATAAAATAATTTTCAGAAGCATATACCATAGCCAAAAAAAGTGAATAGTTTAAATTTCTGTTGTATACATCCATTCCAGGAAGAGAGTTGATTACTTCTTTCAATTTTCATGTATCTTCTGCTAAACTAAATCATGAAATATAACTATTCTACCCTTTTTCTTTGTATAGCTGACTGTTTGGTCTTATCAAGAGACCTCCTTCTACTGGAGGAGTTTAGGAAGAAATTTGTTTTTTAAAAGAGATCCCCTTAAGAGAGTAATAATACGTACAGTAACTTTAGTTTAGTTACAACCATCAGTGATTTGCATATCAGTGCCTGATTATGTAAGTTTATGGGCAAAACAGGTAGCAAAGAACTTGGGATATAGTAGGCACACAGGCACTAGTGTCTTTTTTCTCCTTATATAACTAACACCTCAAATTTAGTAGCTAAGCAGCTTCTGGTTTTGAATAACCAGCTAATATGCTACTGACCTTCATACACTGAACAGAATTATCAGCACCTAATACTATGCCTGGCACTTAATAAGCATTTAATAAAAATTTGTTGATTAAAAAAGTTGTATTTGTTGATTAAACAAGTTGTATTTTTTTTCTCTAATTCCTTGAAAAGAAATAGTAGAGCCAAAAGATAGAACTGTATTGGAGGAGAATATGAAAACAATTTGAGATAGTTGAGATTAAAGTAACAGTCTTAGTGAAAGTCTCCTGTAATTTTTATCAATCTAGAGATTATAATGAAAGTTGAGAAGAAATGAGATATTTTAGAGAGAGAGAGAGAATAAAGATTGAGTGAATAAAGAAGAGCAATAAATAAATAAAGACAACTTTGAGGATTTGGGAAAAAGGGAAGGAACTTTTATTATTGACCTGCAATAATAACTATGCAAGATAGAGAGTCATGTAGTATTGCAGAAATTAAGGCAGAGAAAAGTTTTAAGAAGGAATACTTCAGTGAGTGATGTCAAATACTGTAAGATACATAACCTTTAAAAGGGAGTAACAATTTTTTTCTTTCCCCCAGTCTTATTCAGGCTCAACTAGGATGCATTCCCATACAAGATTTTGCTTTGACGCAAGATACCGCAAAGATTTTCAGACATGGCTCCCGAATTACAAGATGTATGTTACAGGATTAGTGGATTTTAAATATTTTTTCCAATAAACTGGTATATTAGATTTAACATTGGAAACTTTTTTTTTAGGGTTGTCAGATTTTGTAGCTGCTCAAGAAAAGAAGTTCACCGTACTATTGAATAGTTTGATTTTAGCTAAATGTTTTAGGTGTAAACTTTGGGAAAACTCTCTGCATGTATCCAAACAACTGGAAAAAATTGGTAGGTACTGAATATAGGCAGGCAGTTTGGCCATGTCTGCAATTTATTCACTGTTAGTAAAATTATTCTGTGATGATTACAGACCTTCAAGGAAGATAATGTGTTTGTAGGCTTAAATAAGTGCTGTACTTTACTTAAAAAATCTGATTTTCATTTGCTCCTGCTTAAAAGATTCCATTTGAAATCAACTGAATGATATATGAGTACATGAGAAACCTAATAAAAATTAATGCTGTCATTTGAAAATTTTTCTCATACCAGGGGGAAATTTGGTTATAATAATTAGGTAACTATGTGATGCCCTCTCTTCCACTTTTATGACTAATATTTTGTTTTGATCTCAATTACAAGGTACAGAGTTAGCAGTCCCAGCTGTTCCTAATTCATTACAGAAAATTATGTCACTTTTTTATGTCTTAATTTTTTTTTGGTTTTCAATAACAGTAGGGTATTAATACTGATTTTTCATAGAGATTCTGTAGACAAAAGATTGTGCTGATTATTTTGTCTGTAGGAACCTTGTGTAGTGTGTGCTCTGAGACGATAGGGAGTACCATTTACAAAGGATTTTCCTGTTTGGTACCTGTGAGCTTGTGACCCTATTTCTTCTTAGATAGCTAGAATTCTAAAAAGAGAGTCACTATCTCATGACTGACAGCCTTGTTATTTTACAATTTTGTATGCATCTTGGGGGTATCAACAAATTAAATAATGGATTTTTAGGGATATTTTGATATTTATTTGAACAAAAATTACCAACTGTTTATGAAGAAGTCCTACCTTTTGTATCTGTGAAATTTGAAATCAGTGGGGTAGCACAGGGTTGACTAGGAAGTCATGGGAGCTGGGGTGAAGGGGAGATTGGCTGTTGAAAGTAAGGGGAGAGATTCCTGATAGAAAGGGTAAACTTCTTACAGAAGTCCTGGTAACCAAATACCACATCCATCCCACAAAGGCAAGAGTTCTCAATTGGAAAGGTGGTTCCATACAACATTTAGAAAATTTTGAAATTTGGCTAAGTGATTACTAGTAAATTTCATTATACTTGAAAAAGCCAATCTTTCTGGCTTTCTAGAGTATTGTCAATATGGCATCTTTTGCATTCTGTCCCTTCCAGATTGGTGAAACTAACCTGTTTTCACACATACTCATTACAGCTGAACAGAAAAAAGCAAATATTACCCAGAAAAAAAAAAAAAAAAAATCATATAATAGAAAAGTGAGAGAATCCAAACAAAAAGTTAAATCCAAGTTGTTATTGAGCATCTTGAAAAATATAATGCATAGAAATTGATTTTAATGGTGGCTATAAACTAAAAAGTTAAAAGTCAATAAATATTTTCAGGGAAAATGAAATGAACATTGAGGAATTATGAATACTAGAAGCTGTGTCTTAAGAAGAACTGAGAGAAATTCCCAAGAACAAGTAAATATATGAGTAAGGAAATAGTGTCATGCCTTCACTAGTAATATATGTAATATATATGCCTTAGAGAAGGTAGTAATATTTTGTAATTTTATACTGCTCAGTGTCTTCTATTTGGGGATTTGGATAAATTCATTCATAAGCATATAAGAATTTTAAATTCTGCCTTCTGACAGTATAAGGAAATAGGAAAGATTCAAAGAAGAAAAATGAAATTGATTTTTTTGTTGTTTGTTTGTTTTTGAGATGGGAATTTCGCTCTGTTGCCCAGGCTGGAGTACAATGGCATGATCTCGGCTCACTGCAACCTCCGCCTCCCATAGGGTTCAAGCAATTCTCTGCCTCAGCCTCCCGAGTAGCTGGGATTACAGGCATGTGCCACCTCGCCTGGCTAATTTTGTATTTTTAGTAGAGACGGGGTTTCTCCATGTTGGTCAGGTTGGTCTCGAACTCCCGACCTCAGGTGATCCACCACCTTGGCCTCCCAAAGTGCTGGGATTACAGGCATGAGCCACTGGGCCCAATCGAATTTGATGTATTTGGGGAATAAAATGAAAGCAAGAGTGACTGGAAAGTAGTCAGCAAGAGGAGAGTTAGAGAAATTAGATTTGAGACATAGACTGTAGTCAAGTCATATCAGTAAGGAAATTTGACCCCAGTAAGGAAATTGCCACTTCATTCTAAATGCAATGGAAAAGCATTGGAAGTTTTAGGCAGTAGAGTAAAATAGTCTGGTTTAGGTACAGAAACATAGAACTGTATTTCTGAGACAGAAATGGTCAGAGAGCCATAGTTTCATGAAGCAGTATTCCCTTGCTTCATTCAAGCATGATCCTTGAATCATATTGGCTTTCTTTCAAGCATGAGTACAAAAGTGCATGTCTGTTGGTGATTGGCCTATGGATGACATATAGTAAAACTAAATGTCCATCATGTGGACACAGTTTCTCTTTCTTTTATAAAGCAAATGCATATTTTATTTGTCTGAATAAATATGAATAATTGAATAATGTCACAAACCAAATAATCCAACTGAAAACAAAAAACTTTTATTTATTTGACTGGATCTTTAAATTTTTTTTTACTAATTTAGTTGTTATATATTTAAATATATGTTTTATTTAAAGTGGATTATTTTTAAGTTGTTATTTGATTAATTTTCCACAGGTATAACATTGTCAAATGCAATCGTAAATGCTGGTTTGACTTCCTTTAAAAAAATAGAAGAGACAGATGCAAGGGAACTTGAATTGGTATTTATATTCACTTATTCCTAATTCCTGAATTCTATCTAAATTCTGAGGCCTACCTTTATTTCTATTAAAAGTTATTTTCCTTCTCATAGTCATAAGTATTTTAACTTACCAAGGTTTTGGGTGATAAGCATTATTAAAGCTATTTATTCTAAAAAATATTTTACTGAAAGAATTTCACGTGTTGTGGTAAGAATATAATGATGTAAATATTTTTAGATTTTAAATAGACATCCCCCTTTGGAACCCAGATAAAAGAAACTGTGATGTATCTACCAAAATATGGACTTAAAGTGGAACAGGTAAATATTTTCTGTTTCTTAGATATTTTATTGTCTTTTCAGAAATAAAGCTACCCATAAATAGGCTTCAGCTGAGTATGAGAAGTAAGATTATTTTTAACACTTTTTATACTTGTTCTTTTTTAAAGATTACAAGATACAGTGATACGACGGCAGAAATACTAGTGACTGTTATTTTAAGAAACTTTGAACAGCTACAAACTAAAAGAACAGCATCGGATTCTCACTATGTTACCTTAATCGTAGGTGATGCAGATAATGAAGTAGTTTATCTGCACAAGATTATGTAAGTGTGAAATTCCTGACATTTGATTTTATTTCTAATCATATACTGTAAAAGAAAAATTCTACTGGAAAAAACAAAAAAAAAAAAAAAACCAAGATCATTGTGGGATCAACTAAATTACATTTTCCTGACCAATAATGGGATAGTTTGTCTATTTTTCTGTTAAAGAAAATATTAACATTGGGTCTGTTTTTAAATTGTTATATTGAATACTCAAATGAACAAAGTATAAAACCTATCACCATGGTCTGAAACAAGTGAGTAGATTACCTCTAGGAAGTCTTTCTTATTTCATTGCTTTTTTCCAGTCATTCATGGCCCTACTACTGTTTGGATGCAGTCTTTCTTCTACTGTCCTCAAAATACACCTTCTACTTCCAAATTAAAATCTAACAAATTACTATAGCTCCATTGTAGGATCCAAGCAAACAAAGCAAATATATAGAGGAGGTACCCTCCCTTATATCTAGTTCTGTGGCATGCCATTCTATAATTTTTACTGCAGCATTTTTCCAGATACTATTATTTTCCCCCACGATATCATAAGCAATCTCTAAGTATCAGTTGCAGCTATAACTAATATTTTTTTACACTTAGTGGGTTCCAAATATTGAATTATTTAATATTTGTATGAGACAGGTGCTATCCATATTTTGTAGAGGAGAAAATTGAGACAAAAAGAGTTTAATGAGTTTGATTTATGATTAATCAAACTTTAATCATGGTCATATAGCTAAGTTAATAGCAAAAGTCTAGATTTGAACCAAGCAATTTGACTCCAGAGCCTAAACTGCCAACCGTATTACTGTAATTGTAAGTTCAAGAATGGCTGTGATTCTGAAATGGAAATCTCCTAATTGTGCCAGTATACTAGAAGATACCTTCCCAAAAAGTCACATGCAAGGTTTCTGAAGGGACTGCAGTGACCAGGATATCCCTTTCACTGGTAACTGCTCTCCTGCAGCTAACCATGACCCACTTACAGAGAATATGCTATTGTACAAATCTTTGTTCTCTGTGACTAATAAATCTATGACTATATGAGACTAAAATAAGTTCAGTCATAAAATTGGTTGCTGGTTTGTTTGTAATGTTTTTAGATACAAACCATTTTATATCAATTTAAAAATACTATTGAAATTGTTCTCATAATACATGTAACCTACGTATAGCCAGTTTAAAATGGTAGCAATTTAAGGACAAGCCCATGTGTTATTAATACAAAGTATATATTCTTATTGGACTAAAATGAGTAAATGCAAGTTAGAAACAGCTGTAATTAAGAAAATTAGGGATCAGAGGGGGTGACTCACACCTGTAATCTCAGCATTTCGAGAGGCTGATGCAGGAGGATCACTTAAACTTAAAGCCCAGAGTTTCAGACCAGCCTGGGCAACAAAGTGAGACCCTATTTGTACAAAAACAAATAAATAAATAATCTGGGCTTAGTGCCAATGTGCCTGTGGTCCCAGCTCCTCAGGAGAGCGAGGCAGGAGGACTGCCTGAGCCTAGGAGTTTGTGGCTGCAGTGAGGTATGATTGCACCACTGCACTTCAGCCCAGGCAACAGAGTGAGACTCTGTCTCAAAAAAAAAAGAAAATTAGTTAATTTTAAAAAAATCATGGTCAAGAGAGTTGCCATTGAACTCTTTTTTCTCCCTCAAAAGTTGGGGAAAGCAGTTTTCAGTAATTGATTTCAGTTTACTACTAGAGAGTATCTTTCTTAAGAACAATCAGCCCTTGACAATTAATATGTATTTCATTCAGTGGTTTGGATCACTATTTAAACTATACTGTTTTTTAGGGATTCTGTTTTGCTAAAAGCTGGAAATTGGGCTAAAAAGATTGCTGTGAAGAGAGCTCTTAAATCTGAAGATCTTAGCATAAATCTATTAAGTTCTGAATTTGGTAAGTTAATTGAAGTAATGAAGACGTGAATATAAATAACATAATTGCATTTAAAAATTACATCCTTATGCTGGTACAGAAAAACAGTATAAATGGTATAATGCAAAAATAAGATATTTAGATAATGTGAATAAACTTTAAAGGAAGTTTCATGTATTTAGGTATGTAAAAGATATCATGGACCAGGATGCCATAATTAAAAGTTTATCTTTTCATTTATAGATATTTTATTTTCCTAGATAGTTAAATTTGCAGTTATTGTTGGAAGATTTTTATTTTTATAATGATCAATATATAATTTTTTAGTTGTCATATTTTTTAACCTTTCAACATATTTTAACTTTGTGGACTTCTTAGCTCTAGAAGTTATAAAAATGTAAGAGAGATAAAAAGAAATGTGTTCTCATATGTGGATTTATATGACTTAAATAAGCATTTGTATACTTTTTTTTCATTTTCCAGTTGGGCTTGATGTTCAGCAGAAATTTACAGTCTTTTACTTAGAACCCAAGAGGTTTGGAAAATCAAATGACTATGCAAAGAAAATCTGAAACACAGATTTCCCATTCTAAACTTTCAGATAGATCTACAATAGCAGGACCTAATAAAGGTAAATAGCTCTATTAATTCTTATTTTATATTAAAGCAAAGGTATGGCTAGAGAGGAATATCATCAGTGTTATGGTACTGCAACACTCCGATTGAGGATATTCTGGAATAAGATATTTAAGCTTCATAGTTATTGCATTAATAGTATATAGTAGAGATTCTTATAGTTAGTATTTGTCAAATTGGGGTGATAATTGGGGAACAAATTTTTTGATTCACCTTTTGGTATATGTATTAGTCCGTTTTCGTGCTGCTGTTAAAGACATACTTGAGACTGGGAAGAAAAAGAGATTTAATTGGACTTACAGTTTCACATGGCTGGGGAGGCCTCACAATCATGGTGGGAGTTAAAAGGCACTTCTTACATGGCGGCAGCAAGAGAAAAATGAGGAAGAAGCAAAAGCAGAAACCCTTGATAAACCCATCAGATGTCATGAGACTTATTCACTATCAGAATAGTGATTAAGGGGAAAACTGGCCTCCATGATTCAGTTACCTCCCCCTCAGTCCTTTCCACAACATGTGGGAATTCTGGGAGATACAATTCAAGTTGAGATTTTGGTGAGGACACAGCCAAACCATGTCAGTATACGTTTTTCCTTTTCCATACTTATGCCATCATTACAGCCATTGTCAGGGGAGAGCAAGTGATGTACAAGAATCAACAGATCTGTTAAGACAAATCAGAGTGAAAATGAATTATTGTTTTTTTTAATTAATTTATTATTATTATTATACTTTAAGTTTTTTGCATAACGTGAAGGTTTGTTACATATGTATACTTGTGCCATGTTTTGCTACACCCATCAACTCAAAAGCACCCATCAACTCGTCATTTACATCAGTATAACTCCCAATGCAATGAACTCCCCATAATAGGCCCTGGTGTGTGATGTTCCCCTTCCCGAGTCCAAGTTATCTCATTGTTCAGTTCCCACTATGAGTGAGAACATGCGGTGTTTATTTTCTGTTCTTGTGATAGTTTGCTAAGAATGATGGTTTCCAGCTGCATCCATGAATTTTTTCAAATCTATACAAAAAGTTTAGAACTTTCATTTACTTTTTTCCATTTGAACAGTAATTAACTCATGGCTACTACTTTCATCTATACCTCTCTTTAGTTTTTTCCATCCATATTTTGAAGCAAATTTTAGGTATCGTATTATTTCCTCTGTAAATGTTTCATTATATATCTATCTAAATGGTAAAGATTTTTTTAAACTACATTACTTTTATACATAAAAACTAATATCATCCAATATTAAGTCAGGTTCAAATTGTCTCATAAATATTGTAGATATATTATCATCTTCATACCATCTAGATATACCAGATTAACTCCTGAGTTCTTTTGGCTGTTTCCAGTAGTTTTGATAGTTTCTTTGCTATGCAGAGTAACATGCTGTTCTAGGCTTATCTTGTATATATCTAGCTTCAGTCCCATACATAATAAACCCTTTGTTCAAGAAGCCTTTTTTTTAATGTTAGTAGGTTTCAGAGATCACAATCTGTGTCCTAGAGGAGCTCATTGCCTTTGACTGATCATGATCTCTTAGATTTTTTCATGCATAGAGTTAAGTATTATGTGATTTTTTTTTGTCTTAAAAGACATCATAAATTCATACTTATCAAATCAAATTCAGAGATAACAGAATTTATCCTTAAACTCAATTATCTATATACACCTTCTATCATGCTGAGAAACTTGGTTCTCAATGGCTCAAAAATAATAGAATATCACTGATTTTCTATCCTTTATATACATTACACACACAATAAACAGTCTGAAAATAGCAGCATCAGACTATCACTCTTAATATGATCATTAAAATTTGAGAATTATTTTACAGGTATTTTTGTTGTTAGACTGTATCTTACTATCTTAGACTATATCTCAATAGTAAAATTATGTGTTTAAAAATCACTTGGAATAGATCCTCTGAATGCGGCCATGTCACTCTGGATACATATACTTTCATTTGTTTCATTTAATTTTATATTTTTAGGAATAGCTTTTAAAAATTAATTTTGTTTTATAATAATGTAAAACATTTACATGGCTCTGTAATTAAATCTACAAAACAAGCACTAAATATATAAACACTTGCAGCATAGGCAGTCTGCTTGCATGAAGCATAGGCAGTCTGCCTTGCATGAAGCATAGGCAGTCTGCCTTGCATGAAGCATAGGCAGTCTGCCTTGCATGAAGCATAGGCAGTCTGCCTTGCAGTGCATTCTCATTCAGTTGGTCCTATTTTCACCCTTTTGACCCCGTAAGGGGAGCAGTTAACAGACACTGGGGAATTTGAGAGCAGCAGTGTGATTAGTCATGCTCTCTGAATAGTATTGGCAATTATGATAAATAGTAACTGCAGTGAGTAGTGGCAGGAAGAGCACATTTAGAACCATTCTGTGAGCTCATGAGCATTCATCTTCTTCCTTTTGAAGAACACAAGAGAGCTTCCATTTCTGGGTAGGATATGGTTTTGTGGTAGGCCAGTGCTTCCCCAGCTACAACTATGAAAACCTTCATACCTTATAAAATTATAATTTTTAGGGCATCAGAGATTTGTGGAAGCAATAAGGACTAAAGGAACTAAAATTCTTATAAAAAGGCTAGGTAGACCATGCCCTATAAAGGGGTTTACATGATCAGCCACTCACTATGTTTGCCTGACAGAGAAAAAGGGAAACCTCTTCTGGTGAAATATAATCTGGAAACCACCCACACAATGTCTGTCATATGATAAAAAAATTATGAGGCCTGCAAAGAGACAAGACCATATGACTGATAATCAACTGTGTAAAGAAACAAGCCAGACATGGTGACACACACTAGTAGGGCTAGATATTCAGGAGGCTAAGGCAGAAGGACTTCTTCAGCCCAGGACTTTGAGGCTGTAGTGCACTGTGATCATGCGTGTGAAGTTGCCACTGCACTCCAGCCTGGGTCACATAGCAAGACCACATCTCTTTTAAAAAAGTATAAAATAATTATGATTAATATTTTCAAGAAAATATAGAAAAAATAGGTAAATGCATGAAAAGATGGAAAGTTTTACCAGATAATTAAAATCTATACAGAGATTTAAATGGACTTTCTAGAACTGAAAATACAGTGTCTGAAGTGAAGAGCCAGTTGGGTAGGTTTAACATTAGGTTCAATATAAGCAAATGTAGGATTTGTGGGCTTTGAGACATATCAGTAGAAAATATCCAAATTGAAGCCCAGAGATAAGAGAATGGAAAGAACACAAAGGAATATAATACGCAAAAAAAAAAAAAAAAAAAAAAAAAAAAGGTCTAGCATATGCATAATTAAAGTCCCAGAAGCAGAGTAGAGAGAGAAGTGGACAAAATTAACCTTCAAAGAGACAATGGCAGAGTCCATTTTAAAATAATAAAAGACATCAACCAACAGATTTAGAATTTTGGTAAACCCCAAACAGAGGTAAATACAGGGAAAACCACACCTGGACACATTGTAGCAAAACTGCTGAAAATGTTAAAATTAGACACATCATTTATGCATTCCCTTCAAAAGAGCAACAGCGAAACTGACAGCTAACTTCTCAACAATAATGATGGAAAACAGAAGACAATGGAATGTCATATTCAAAATTTTACCAACCTAGGTTTCTGCCCAGTGGAAAATATCCTTCACGATGAAAGTGAAAAAAGACATAGAGAAAGAAAATAACTAAATAACTTTAGTATATTTATCAGCCTGAATTAAAACAAATACTAAGGCCAGGTTTAGTGGCTCATGCCTATAATCCAGCACTTTGGGAGGCCAAGATGGGCAGATCTCTTGAGCCTAGTAGTTCAAGACCAGCCTAGGCAATGTGGTGAAACCCTGTCTCTACAAAAAAATTAAATTAGTAGTGGTGACGTGCACCAGTGGTCCCAGCTACTTGGGAGGCTGAGGTGGGAGGATCATTTGACCCAGGGAAGTTGAGGCTGCAGTGAGCTGAGATCACACTATTTTACTACAGCCTAGGTAACAGAGTGAGACCCTGTCTCAAAATAAAAAAATAAAATAAAATAAATGCTAAAGAGATTTCCTTAGAGGAAAATGATGGCAGATGAAAACATGGACCTACTGGAGGGAATGAAGAAGAGTAGAAAGGATAAATATATGGCTAAATATAAATCGACTATGTAAAACAATAATTGAAATGGCTTTCAGAGTTTAAAATATATGTGGAAATAAAATGCAAAGCAAAAAAATACAAGCTTGCATCTCAAGGATATGCCATATCAAACAATAATGTAACGAGAAAAACAGAAATCAATGATACATAGGATATAAATATACAACAGAAAAAAATCAACAAAGCTGAGATTTGGTTCTTAGAAAAGAGAAATAATATTAAGAACTCTCTATGAGCAAAGACTGATCAAGAGAAAAAGAAAGAAAACAAGTAACAATATCAAGAATGAAGAAGAGGATATTACATTGTATATCAAAAAGTTACTGAAGATATTCAAAAGCATAAAAACAATGTATTAACAATTTTGTAATGATAAATTTGACATAGTTTGGGTTAAAATGAGAAAATTTATTGAGAAGCAGAGCTTACCAAAACTGACAGAAGAAAATAAAAACTGAGTAGTCTGATACTAGTAATGAAATTGTAGCAATTGTTAGTAAAAATTTTTCCACAAAGATAACTTGAGGCATGGATGACTTCACTGTTAATTTTTCTCAATTAAGAAGAAATAATATCAAACTTACCTAAACTTTTCCAGAGAATAACTAATGTTTTTTTTTTTTTTTTTTTTTGAGGCAGTATATCAAACCTGACACCATTGAGAAAGGAAAAGTATTCATTTTCACAGATAGAAAAAAAAAGGTTTCCAGTATATCAAAACCTGACAAGGACATTAAAAAGAAAGGGAAATTATTTAGCAACGTATCTCATGAACATAGATCCAAAAGTCTTTAATGAAATATTCACAAGCTGAATTCGGCCAGATTTTTAAAAAGCACAATTAAGTATGGTTTATTGCATGTATGCAAGAGAGGCTTACCATTCAAAAGTAGATCAACATAATTCACTATGTTAACAGAGAAAAAGGAGAAAACCATTTGATGTTCTTGATAGGTGTCAAAAAAGTTTGACAAAATTCAATACTCATTTATGATTTAAAAAAAAAAACTCTTAGCAAACTAGAAATAGTAGGGAACTTCTTTTGTTTTGTTTTTGTTTTTGAGACAGAGTTTCACTCTTGTTGCCCAGGCTATAGTGCAATGGCGCAATCACCGCTCACCGGAACCTCCACCTCCCAGGTTCAAGCTATTCTCCTGCCTCAATCTCCCAAGTGCTGGTATTACAGACTTGCACCACCCTGCCCAGCTAATTTTGTATTTTTAGTAGAGATTATTTCTCCATGTTGGTTGGTCTCGAACTCTTGACCTCAGGTGATCCACATGCCTACTGAAGTGCTGGGATTCAAAACCTGGCTGGAACTTAAATATAAAGAATATCTACAAAAACTATAGCAAATGTTATACTTGATAGTAAAATGTTAAACACTTTCCCATTGAGTTGGAGAATGTTACAAGAATGCTCTGTGTTACTATTTCTATTCAATTTGTGCTAAGTCTTGATAAATTTAAACAAAGCAAAAAGTTTCCCAGGGATCATCTGAATCCAGGAGTTTAAGACCAGCCTGGGCAAAATGTGTGAAACTCCGTCTTTACAAAAAGAGAAAAAAGCCACATGTGGCGGTGTTTGCCAAACCCAGCTCCCCTGACTGAAATGGGAAGATCATTTGAGTCCAGGTTTTCAAAGTTACAGTGAGCTATGATTACACTGCTCCATTCCAGCCTGGGCGACAGAGTGAGACTTTGTCTCAACAAAAAGAAAAAAAAAAAAGAAAAAAAAGAATTAAAGAAATTGTCATCATTTCTAAGCAACATGATTATTTATAGAGAAAATCCAAAAGACTCTATGGACATGCGTTGGAATTAATATGTTTAGAAATATCACTGAATGCAGTCAATATAAAAAACAATTGTACAATAGCCTCAAAAAGAATAAAATACTTAGGAATAAATTGAACAAAAAAGCATAAGAATGAACACTGAAAACTACAAAACACCATTGAAATAAATTAAAGAAGTTCTAAATAAATTGAAAAATATTTTACACTAGTGGATTGACAGTCAATATTGTTAAGATGGCAGCACTTCTCTTATTAATCCACAAATTCAACAAAGTCCTTATCAAAATCCTAGCTGTATTTTTTGCAGAAATTCACAGGCTGATCCTAAAATTCATGTGGAAATACAAGGGACCCAGAATAGCCAAGCCAACCTTGAAAAAAAAAACGAAGGTAGAGGACTCACAATTCTTGGTTTCAAAACTTGTTACAAAGCTGCAGTAATTAAGACAAGGTGCTGCTGTCATAATAATAGACATAAAGATCAATGGAATACAACTGAGAGTATAGAAATAAACCTATACCTCTCTGCCAATTGATTTTTGACAAGGATGCCAAAACAATTTGATGGTAAAAGAATTTGAAAATAATTTTTCAAGAAAGAGGGCTGGGGAACTGCATAGACACATGCAAAAGGATATATTTGGACTCCTACCTCATACCATATACAAAAATTAACTCAAAATGAATCAAAGACCTAAAAGTAAGAGTTAAAACTATAAAACTCACTAGGTACGGTGGCTCATGCCTATAATCCCAGCACTTTGGGAGGCTGAGTGGGTGTATCACCTGAGGTCAAGAGTTCAAGACCAGCCTGGCCAAGATGGTGAAACCCTGTCTCTACTAAAAATACAAAAAAAAAAAAAAAAATTAGCTGGCCATGGTGGTGGTCCCCTGTAATCCCAGCTACTCAGGAGGCTGAGGCAGGAGAATCACTTGAACCCAGGAGACGGAGGTTGCAGTGAGCCAAGCTCACTCCATTGCACTCCAGCTGGGCAATAAGAGTGAAACTCTGTCTCAAAAAAAAACAAACAAACAAACAAAAAACTCTATAAAACTCTTAAAATAAAATATAGGTGTATATCTTCATTCATATTACCATGTACAAGGCAACAGTTTCTTAGGTATGATATGTAAAGCTCTAGCAACCAAAGAAAAAATAGATGAATTGGACTTAATCAAGATTAAAAACTTTTGTGCTTCAGAGGACACTATTAAGAAAGTGAAAAGACAACCCACAGAATGGGAGAAAATACTGCAAATCATATATATCTGATAACAAACTAGTATTGAGTATATATAAAGAAATCTTACATTTCAACAGTAAAAAGACAAATAGCCCAATTAAAATTAGTCAAGGGGCTGGGCACAGTGACTCATGTCTGTAATCCCAACACTTTGGCAGACTGAGTTGGGTGGATCACTTGAGGTCAGGAGTTCAAGACCACCCTGGCCAATATGGTGAAACCCCATCTCTACTAAAAAATATAAAAATTATCCAGACATGGTGGTGCACGCCTGTAATCCCACCTACTCAGGAGGCTGAGGTGGAAGAATTGCTTGAACCCAGGAGGTAGAGGTTGCAGTGAGCTGAGATTGTGCCACTGCACCCCAACCTGGGTGACAGAGTGAGACTTAGTCTCAAAAATAAAATAAAAATAAAACTAGTCAAGAGATCTGAAGAGACATTTTCCAAAGAAGTGATACAAATGGTTAACACACATATGAAAAGATCCTCTACATTGTTAGTCAACGCAGAAATGCAAATCAAAACTACAGTAAGATACCACTTCCCACTCAGTAGGATGGCTTTAGTCAAAATGATGGACGATAGCATGTGTTGATAAGGATAGGGAGAATCTGGAACCTCAACACTGCTAGTGGAAATGTAAAATTGGGGACTGCTTTGAAAACACAGTAGTTTCTCAAGAAATTTAACACGGAATTAACATATGATCCAGCAATTGTACTCCTAGGTGTATATCCAAAAGAATTGAAAACATAATCATATGAAAACTTAGACATGAATGTATATAGCTGCATTATTTATAATAGCCAAAACTGGAAACAACCCAAATATCTATCAGCTGATGAATAGATAAGCAAAATGTGGTATATCCATACAATAGAATATTATTCAGCCAAAAAGAAAAACTAGTGATACATGCTACAGCACCAATGAGCCTTGAAAACATGCTAGATAAAAACTAGTCACAAAAGACCAGATATTGTATCCTTCAATTTATATGAAACGTCTACAACAGGTAAATCTATAGAGACAGAAAGTAGATTGGTGGTTGTCAGGGGTTGAGGGCAGAAATAAATGAGGAATGACTACTAATCGTTATATGGTGGGTTTTTTGTGTGTGTGGTGATGACAGTGTTCTGGAATTGTATGATGACTGTCGCACAGCCTTGGGAATATACTAAAAAGCCACTGAATTGTACAGTTTAAAAATGTGAATGGTATGGTATGAATTATAATTTAATTAAGAAATTTAAAAGTCCATTGTATTCCTATATACCAGCAAAAAGGAGAAATTATAATTTTAAAACAGCATTTACAATAGCATAAAATATCAACCTAGTAATAGAATAACAAAAGATGCTCAAGACCACTATATGAAAACTAAAAATCATTTTTTAAAGGAAATTAGGGAAAACATACATTAATTAAATAAGATACCATTTCAAGGACTGAAAAGTTTAATATTGTAAAGATATCAGTTCTCGCCAAATTAATCTTTATATTCAATGCCATCCCAATTTCAGCAGGGTTTTGCTGTTGTTGTCATTTTTTTCTGAAATGACCAGCTAATTGTAAAATTCATATGAAAATTCAAAAGGACAGGGTAGTCAGGGCAAACTTGAAGAAAAAGATATTTGGGCAACCTACTTTACTAGATATCAAGACCTGTTATTAAACAATAGATAAAAGAATGTGATGTAGGCATAAGGATAGACACATTAACCAGTGGAATGGACTAGAGTCCAGAAATACACCTACAAATAATACAGTAATTGATTTATGACAAAGGTGAAGTGCCACGCAGTTGGAAAAAAGACAGTCTTTCAATAAATGCTGCTAGACCAACTGGACGTCCGTATTGAAAAAATTGTATGTCAGGCTGGGCACAGTGGCTCACGCCTGTAATCCCAGCACTTTGGGAGGCTGAGATGGGTAGATCACGAGGTCAGGAGATTTAAGACCATCCTGGCTAACATGGTGAAACCCATCTCTACTAAAAATACAAAAAATTAGCCGGGCATGGTGGCAGGCACCTGTAGTCCCAGCTACTCAGGAGGTGACTGGCATGAACCTGGGAGGTGGAGCTTGCAGTGAGCCGAGATTGCCACTGCAGTGCAGCCTGGTGACAAAGCGAGACTCCGTCTCAAAAAAAAAAAAAAAAAGAAAAAAATTGTATGTCAACCCTGACCTCACACTGTACACAAAATTTATTTCCAAATAGATGACTGATTTAAATGTGAAAGAAAAACAATAAAACTTTTAGAGGAAAAAAAATAGGTCTTCAAGACCTTGGGATAGGTTGGCTTTTTTTTTTTTTTTAAAAAAAAAAAACAGGGCACAAAACGTTCTAACCATAAAAACACCATGAATTTGACTATGTTAAAATTAAGAAATCTGTTCATCAAAAAGATACCATTAAGAGAGTGAAGGGTGCAACTCACTGAATGTGAGGAAAAAAATTGAATACATATACCTGGTTGTTATGAGCTGAATTGTGTGCACCCCCAAATTAATATGCTGAATTCATCAGAGTGCGACTCTATTTGGAGATAGGGTCTGTAAAAGATAATTGAATTAAAATAGGGTTCCTTAGGGTGAACCCCAATCCAACATGACTGGTGTTCTTATAAGAAGAGGAAATTAGGATGCAGGCACGCATGGAGGGAAGATCATGTGAAGACACAGTGAGCGATAAACATTCACAAGCCAAGGAGAGGAACCCTACCAACACCTTAATCTTAGACTTGCAGCCCGTAGAATTGTGAGACAATAAATTTCAGTTGTTTAAGCCACTCAATCTGCCACTTTGTTATGGCAGCCTTAACAAATTAATACACTGAAAAGAACGATTTTACATAATATATAAAGAACTCTTATGTGTATAAGTAAATATTTTTAAAAATGAGTACCCAATTGAACAGACACTTCAAAATAGAAGATATCCAAAAAGTCAAGAACATATTAAAGGGTATTTAACTTCATTAGACAATGTGAGAATGAAAATCTACAATGAAATATTGCTGTATCATTATTCAACCATCAAAAGGACTTAAGTGAAAAAGAAAATACCAAGCATTGATGAGGATATATAACAACTGTTACTCTTAATCACTAATATGATTATAGATTGCTACAACTACTTCAGAAAACTGCAGTATTTATTAAAGCTTAGCATATGCATTCTATGATAGAGTAATTCCCCTGGCATATTATGTGATAGCGCAATTCTTCTTCTAGGTGTATACCAGATAGAAGTGTGCATATATGTTCACCAAAAGATGTATTTTGGAATGTTCATAGCAGTACTATCATATTAGCCCTAAAACGGAAACCAGCCAAAAGCTCATCAGCAGTTAGACAGACAAATGAATTGTGGTATATTGACCTAATAGAATTCTACAGGGGTCAGAAAACTTTCTTAAAAGGCCAGATAGTCAATGTTTTTGGTTTGCAGACTATAGATCTTTATAACTATGCAAGTCTGTCTTTGTAGGTCTTTGCAACCCAAAAGCAGCCATAGATAATATGTAAATGAATAGACATAGGTGTATTCCAGTAAAACTTTATTTACAAAAATAGATGGCTGGCCCATGGACTATAGTTTCCAACCCCTGCTATAGAGCAAGGAGATTGAATTAGCTATGACTACACACAACAATATGAATGAATATCACTAACATAAAGTAAAGCAAAAGAAGCCAGACACAAAAAGTAATACTGTATGAGCCCATGTATATAAATTGCAAAAATAAGCACTACTAACTCTCATGGTTTGAATTGTGTTTCACAAAAACATATGTTGATGTTCTAATCCCTGGTACCTGTGAATGTGATCTTATTTGCAATAGTTTGCAAACGTAATCAAGTTAAGGTGGACCCTAATCCAATAGGACTGCATCCTAATCCAATATGACTGGTGTCCTTATATGAAAAGGCAAAAAGACACAGACACAGAGAAAAGTCCATATGAATACCAATACAGAGGAAAGACAGCCATGCAAAGACAGAGGCAGAGATTATAGTTCTGCTCCCACAAGCCAAGAAATGTCTAGAGCTATCAGAAATTGGAAGAGTCAAGGAAGGATCCTCCCCTAGAGGCTTCAGAGGGAGTATGGCTCTGCCAACAACTTTATTTCAGACTTTTAATGTTCAGAACTGTGAAAAAATAAATTTCTGTTGTTTTAAGCCACCCAGTGTGTGGTATTTTGTTATAGCAGCCCTAGAAAACTAATATACTAATCTGTGCTGTTAAAAGTCAAGATAAATGTTACTCTTGACAGAGTTGACTAGAATAGGACAGAAAGATAGTTTCTAGGGGTGCTGATATTTCTCTGTTGTGGGTAGTACTGAACCCTATATATATTATTTCCTTATTAAGTCAAGAACTTTCACCTTTTCACTTAAAGGAAACACTTTACAGCTTCTCTTTGGCACATCCAAATTGCCAGCATCACTACTCTTGTGCTTTGGAGCCATTATTAAGTAATATAAGGATTACTTGAACGCAAGTACTGTGATACCATGACCATCGATTTGATTATTGAGACAGCTACCAAGGGACTAAGGGGTGGTTAGCATATACAACCTGGATATGCTGGACAAAGGGATGATTCACATCCAGGACAGAATGAAGTGGGACAGCATGAGATTCTATCACGCTACTCAGAATGGTGTGCAGTTTAAAACTTACGAAATATTTAATTCTGAAAATTTTCATGTGATATTTTCAGACCAGAGTTGACCTTGTATAACTGAAACTGTGGAAAGTAAAATCATGGATGAAGGGGGCTACTGTATGTAGTCATCCAAATCTTAGGAACTTATGCACATCCCTATTGTACAATTCAATTTTTATATGTAAATGTATATATCCCTGGATAAAGATACACAATTATACCTTTAAACATAACATACATACACTATTTCTTAGTAACTGACAAAATGACGGGTCAGTAGATTACTCTACTAAGGTTGTGACACCAAATTTGGGCCTTTTCAAAACAATCCAAATTTCACTTGTTCTAATCCCTTGACAGATGGTGTTATTAAATGATACAAACTGATATTTAGTTAAAAGAATATAATTGCTAAATGGCTATTTCCAAATATGCTTGCAAGCTGAACAAATGTTTCTATTTTGTTTATCATCAAATTATAGGACTATGTATAAAAACAAAAACATGCACCTTAGGGAATGTAAAATAATGGAAAATTCTTTTCATGCTTTCTACAACTTATTAGTCCGTTTCCATGCTGCTGATAAAGACATAACTGAGACTGGGTAATTTATAAAGAAAATGAGGTTTGTGGGGCTCACAGTTCCACGTGACTGGGGAGGCCTCAGAATCATGGCAGAAGGTGAAAGGCACGTCTTACATGGTGGCAGACGAGAGAATGAGAACCAGGCGAAAGGGGAAACCCCTTATAAAATCATCAGATCTTGTGAGACTTATTCACTACCACAAGAACAGTATGGGGGAAACTGCCCCCATGATTCACTTATCTCCCCCAGTTCCCTCCCACAACATGTGGGAATTATGGAAGCTGCAAATCAAGATGAGATTAGGGTGGGGACACAGCCAAACCATATCAAACTTTTTGAAAACATTCTTTTAGCTGCAATTTCTCACATATGGTTATAGTTTCAAGAGGTAAAATTCTTGTACAATTTGAGGAAGAACATTTTTGTTATTTTTAGTATATGGCAATGTGAAATATGTTTTTAAGTTGTAAAAACAAAAATTAAAAAATGTTCAGGCCTGCTCTTAGTATATGAAAATTAGACATTCAAACTTCTTATCTTTTAAATGCATTCTAAATAAGAGCTATAGGCTTTGCTTAATTTAAAGAAAATCTATTTGACATTAATAAATTTATCTTCATTTGCAGTGTTACTCAGAATATGAAAATTTAATGTCTTGGGACTGGGCGCAGTGGCTCACACCTGTAATCCCAACACTTTGGGAGGCCAAGGCAGGCGGATCACCTGAGGTCAGGAGTGCGAGACTAGCCTGGCCAATGTGATGAAACCCCATCTCTACTAAAAATACACAAATTAGTTGGGCATGGTGGCAGACACCTGTAATACCAGCTATTCGGGAGGCTGAGGCAGGAGAATTGCTTGAGCCTGGGAGGTGGAGGTTGCAGTGAGCCGAGACTGTGCCACTGCACTCTAGCCTGGGCAACCAGTTCAAAACTCTATCTCAAAATAATAATAATAAAATAATAATAATAATAATAATAATAATGTAGTTGAATGAATACAAGGATAAAGCCAATCCTCAGGCACATTGTGTGTACATTTAAATACTAGTCAAAAGGCAGTCTACTTTTCTTTATATTGTTTAGTGTGTATGTGCATTAAGTTGCAAAATCAAGGACTCCAGTTTAGTGTATTTCTTTTCTTCATAAATAAATAACAAAATGATAATAAAATATTTGACAGAAAAATGAAAAGGAGACTCATCATTAAAAAAAAATAAAACCATGAATGCATAAATCTATGATTAGCATAAATGGAGAACTGCAAAAGTCAAAGTAATATTTAAAAGATACTCCAGTAGCTTCTGCACAGACCAGATTATTTGAATTTATAATTAGAAAGTTACACTAAATGTGTCAGAGATTCTTGTTATTTTCTATTTATTGTCTCGACTTTTTTTTTTAAAGAAGTGACCCTTGCCCCACCACCTGTTAATGACCCTGTTAAAGTAATTTTAAGTATTTTCTTTCAATACATAAAACTATGAAATATTTGCATCTCAGATTATGACAGTGATGGAATATGAAATCTGCTATCTTTAGAGTATACTTAAGAGTAGAGCTTAGGCTGGGGTGCAGTGACTCACACCTGTAGTCTCAGCACTTTGGGAGGCCAAGGTGGTTGTACTGCTTGAGCTTACAGGTTCAAGACCAGCCTGGGCAACATGGTTGGTCTCTACAAACCCTGTCTCTACAAAAACTACAAAAATTAGCTGGGTGTGGTGGTGCACGCCTGTAGTTCCAGCTACTGAGGGGGCTGAGATGGGAGAATCGCTTGAGCCTGGGAGGCCGAAGTTTCAGTGAGCTGAGATGGTGCTACTGCACTCCTGCCTGGGTGATATAGCCAGACTTTTTCTCAAAAGAGAAGAGTACAGCTTAGATTAATTTTTTTCTGAGAACCTTATCTTTCTAATTACCAATATCTGTAAGCTTATATTTGCTAATAAGACAAATTCAGACAATTCTCAGGAGGTAGGGAGAGCGGCAGAGTAGAGGGGAGCACTTTTATTTTCGAAGTACCATGTGTAACAAAAATACAGCAAAAAGATTTCATCAGGTAGTATCCATTTGCTAGTATTATATAAACAAACAAACAAAACTTGCATACAGTCCTCATTCCTGAAAAGACTTGCCAACTTTGCCTTGAAATTTTTGGGAGCCGTCAGAATCTCTCCATTAGATTCCCAGATCGTAGTTGTTGCCACTGGGAGCAAATGTGCGTAGTTATTGTGCACCACCTTGTGGCAGCGTTGAGACATCCTTCTTTTTCAGAAGTTCTTTAGTATGTAAGAGACAAAGGCAACTCTTTATTGCTCAATTTAAAACAGGAACTTGCAAAGCTTTTCTTCCTAGTCTTCCCACCTCAAAACAATAGGTTCCTTCTCCAAATAACTTAAATGAATCATTTGGGAGAGCTGAAGCAACTGGTACAACGAGAGAGAGTTGTTGATAGATCAGGCTCTGGAATTAGACTACCTTGAATTAGAATCTCACATTTGCTACTTACTAACAGCATAGTCTTGAGCATCTTACTTAACCTCTGTAAGAATTAATTTTCTCATATGCGAAATGGAGATATGGTAGGAACCTTATAGGCAGACAACCAAGGGTGACTAGACATTTGAGGAAAATGTAGAATGTGTGAAAGTCCAAAATAAGTAAATAGAAAATGGATGAAAGAGCAACAGGATAATTCAGGAATGTAATAAAACCTAATATAAAACTTTAGTAACCTCAGAGAAATTAAAGATTAAATTGCAACCACAAAACTGAATAGGATGCCATTTTAAAATAAAAAGAACCAGAGCAAGCACAGAGAAGCAAAAATTATGTTTGGAAAGAAAACTGGAGGGCTTGAAGATAAAGTCAATACCTTCTCACTGAAAGCAAAAGTCAAGGAGACAGAAAATATAAGAGAAAAAGGAGGCAATTTAAGAGCCCAGAATCTAACTTATAAGTGTTCAAGAAAGAACAAATACATCAGAAGAAATAATTTGAGAAAACTTTTTAGAACTGAAGTGCGACAGAAATCTTCACATTAAAAAGGCTTACTTAATGCTAGTTAGGCTGAATGAAAGGTCTATATATAAAGCATAATTGCAATATTTCAGAACATTGTGGATAAAGATAAAATTGTAAATGCTTACAAGGAACAAAAATAAAAAATTGCAATAGTCTTTTTGTGAGCAAAGTTGGATGCTAAAAATCAATTGATTTAAAATTCCACTTGTAAGCCAGGTGCAGTGGTTTGTGCCTGTAATCCCAGCTACTTGAAAGGATGAGAAAGCAGGATCGCTTGAGCCCAAGAGTTCAAGGCTGCGGTGAGCTGTGATCTCACACCTGCACTCCAGCCTGGGTGACAGAGTGAGACCCTGTCCCCAAAACTAGTAATAAAAAATAAAATTCCAAGGGAAAAATGATTTTCAACCTTGTGTTATATGCCCAGCTAAACTACTAAGTATGAAAGTAATATAAAGATACCTTAATACATTCAAAGATTCAGAAAATTTTATTCTCACACATCCTTTCTTAGGCAGTTGCTTGAAACTGATCACCAGTAAAACAAGAAAGAAAAAGCCCAAGAATCCATTTGTAGTAGATTCAGCCCAGGAACTTAATGAAAGAAAGTTCAAAGGTGACAGTTATAGGACAGGGCTAGGTTGCATTAGGAGGCAGATAGAGGGTTCAAGGAAGGAGGCATCTATGAGGGGAAAAATAAATGGGTGAGGTATTTCCATGTATTTGTTTTTACCCTTGAACTATTGCGTGAACTTAAAGAAACAAGGTGGATATTGCTAGAATAAAAGGAAGGCTGCAAAACTTCAGGGGAAGCAATATGCTGCTCGAGAAAGAAAACCACTCCACTTGACTCTGCGTTAAAAATATTTTTACCTTCTGTATATATCTCAAATCAGTCTATTCTCTGTAACTCTACCTCCACCACCACTCTGGAGTTACCATCATTTCTGCTTAGACTTCTACTGGTTTTTTTGCATCCTTTCTGTCTTATCTCAAATCTGTTCTCCATATTACATTCTATACAGTGATGTTTTTTCAAAATGCAAATCTGATTATGCCCCCTCTTTGACTAAAACACTTCAGTGGCTTCCCATAGCTCTTCGAATCTAAATCATTAGCATCCCCTAGAAGGTTCTATATGGTTACATGGTCAGCCAGTCCCTAAGCAGCAATGCAGTGGTAGCTGCTATGTAGTCTTGCCTCACTTTTGTAGATTTGGCTGGTAAGGACACCCTGATGGATTTAAACAGTTTTATTACTTACACAGATGGCAAAGCAAGATCAGCATGGTATTAGCTGCTTATATCCCCAATTCCACAGGATGATACCAAACTAGAGGGGTCAGATGACAGACAACATGAGTGGTGAGTTGCTTTGTTTTTGAGAAGTGAACTCTAGGCTGCAGCTAAGCAGTTTTATCCGAAAGGGACAAAGTGGAAAGTTCCATGCCTTAGTGGAATCAGGGAGGCAGATGAGAAACTGCCTCATGGCAAGTCTTCTGCAAGATCGGGGGTTTTCTGCAAGGTATGTAGCAAATGTGAAATGGCCTTTGATAGCTCCTCACAAGACTGCCTATCTTGCCATTTTTAAGGGTGATCCCAGGGCATTCTGCCAACAGTTGAGTCTTACCTACATGGCCTATATGGAGACATGCAATTGCCATGGTGCCATGGTGGAACTGTTCCCCTGCTAACATAGGCTGCCTTTACTACCACTATAGTCTTATCTTATGTACTTTCTCATATTTGCTAGCATCAGTCATACTGACCTTTCAGTTTCTCCAATGTGCCATGCTTTTCCTTGTCATAGAGCTTTAGCATATGCTGTGCCCTCTGCCTGAATCCCACTTTCTCCTCCTTCTTTGCCTTCATAACTTCCCTTCTTTCTTTGGTACTCAGCCCAACGTTCCTGACCAGAACAGCTCCACCTCTTATCGCATAGCATGATGTACCTCTCCTTCACAGCATTCAGAACAATTTTAGTTTTAAATTTATTTGTATAATCTTGAATTGATGTAATAGTAGAGATAGTGGGGGTAATACATACATTAATATATTTATCGCCTAATTGTCAAATGTTTTTACATACTTAATTACATTTTATTTTTACATCTCAGTGAGATAAACAGAACAGATATTATTTTAAATCTTTTTTCCTAAATAAGAGCCTATATTAGAGCTCATTTTAAATTCTATTTTAGTGTTCCCTGTACTTCACCACTATGTTTTTTCTGTAAATACATTAAATGTAATGCAGCATACAGTAAGCAAGAGGCACAGAGAAAATGTCACAGGGCCCAAAGGAGAGGGAAATCAGATCAGGTCATCACCATAGACCTCCAACACAGAGGTCCCATTTGAGTCAGACTTGAAGTTGGTAGGCATCTGTTGGGCAAGGAAGTGAGGGTCTTCTAAGACAAGAGATAATATCAAAGCTACAGTTATAGAAAGGCATGGGACTATTTGAAGAATGGCAGTTGAATGTGTTTTGATGGATGTAGGGTCCCAGGAAGGGAAGCTGGAATTGGATCGTGCAGGGCCTTGAAGATGGAATTGATTTTGTTTGCAGTAGGAAGTAACTTACGTTTCTAAGTGGGCAAATTGATCTGATCAGCATTGAACTTTAAAAGCATTAAAGAAGCAACAATGTGTAGAATAAATTGTAGCATGGAGGATTGGATTCAAAGAAACCAGATTTGATCTAAGTGAGAGGTAACGGGATCATGACTTGGGACAAAACACCTGAAGCAGTAAGTCATGACACACCTTACAAAGTTTAATGTCAAAGCCTTTCAGTCAGTGCCTAAGAGGAACACACTTGTGTTTGAGGAACGTTAGGTCTATTTAATGTACTGCAGCAAAGGAGAGATCCATAGCAACAGAACTGTGGGTCATCTCAGGGAGCCGGGAGGATTTTCTTCTTATAGGATTTCAGCTTGTGCTGGGTGACTCTTGGGAAGGTTTAGGGAAAGCAGAGGTCAGTTCTAGATTGGATGCCCTCAGGAAGTGAGATATTGGGTATTTTGGTACATTTTATTTTGGAAGTGAGAGGATTTAAAAAATAGTAGTCATCTGTGATAGCCAGAAGAGGGGGATGTTTCATTATTTTTTACGGTTCTTGAGGGTTCTTTTCTCTAGTTTCAGAAATACTTACATGGTAGTCTTATCTCTGTCTTCTTCTACTATGGTCACAGAGTGGCCTTATCTGGGTATTTATATTCTCACAATTGTTTGCTCAATTGGAAATACTGTGGTTTAGCTGTCAGCTACCAGCCGCCAGGTGTTTTTTTTTACTTCATCAGTACCCAATACATTGATCTGTTCAGCCCAAGGACCAGCCATTGCCTCCTATGTTGAGCAGCCTCATCCATTTCCCTAGGCTGCAATATGTATATTATCACTGTCTAGATGTGCCATGACTTGGAAAAGCTTGATTGAACAATGGTACCGAAAATGAAGAGTAAAGGACCAACAAATGTTGTAAAGGTTTTCAAGCTCTCCACTATCTCCAACATTTCTGGGTCATTTAAAATCTATGCTCCAGCAAAAATAAACTGATTTCACCTCTTACAGTCTGTGATTTGTTGCCTTTGGGTATTATGCCCTCCATCTGGAATATCTTCCTTTGGTCTCATTCTCATGTTCATATTTCTGTCTGTCCTTCAAGGACCAGTTCAAACATCTCTCTCCTTCCCTGTGCTACTAGTGAGAGCTAAGATCAAGAAAAAGCTGATTTAAAATATAATAAATGAAGAATAAATTATATATTTGGATATATTAATTCTAACTTAGAAGAGTCAAGATGGAAACAATCTCTCTTTTCTGTGAATTCATACAGCAAATTTATTAGATCCCTAAAGCATTTATTTCTAATATTTATTAAATATGTATTACATCCTGTTTACTAACTTCTGTTAGCAGTACCATCAAAATGCCATGACGTTTTCTTCTTTCCAGGTTATTCAGGCTTAAGTACAAAGCAGCAGAAGTGTTTTTAAACTCCACCCTCATTCTTACCTCATTTAGTATATAAGTTACTGATATGTGGCCATATTTGGCCCTATTTTTATATATATATAATATATGTTATATATATACACACACATATAAAATATATACCATGGAGGTTGAGAGTATTAAATTATATAGTATTAGATTATATAGACATATATATAGACTATATGGGCATATATATATAGACACACACATCTATATATGTAGACACACACACAGACACATATATATATAGACACACACACACACACACACCAGGGAGGTCATACACACACACCAGGGAGGTCGAGAGAAGCTTGTAGGTGGCTCGATGTTTCTTGTTGGGACTAATAGTGGGGCAGGGACTAACTTATCAAAAATATGTTTTAAAAATTACCAGGCGTGGTGGTAAGTGCCTGTAGTCCCAGTTACTTGGAAGGCTGAAACAGGAGGATCTCTTGAGCCCAGGAGATTGAGGCTGTAGTACTAATTATGGTGCCTGTGAATAGCCACGGCACTCCAGCCTAGGCAACATAGCAAGACCCCATCTCTTTATTAAAAAAGAAATTACATGGATTACAAAACACTTAAGGAAATATAAAATGAATATTTTTGTATTGTCTGAAAGGAAGGAAACTGGATAAAAATTAATTATATTAAATTAACAATAATAAATGCAGTGACAAATAGGTTTGTTTTTCCTATATTAATTTAGGAATGACTGCCAGCAAAAAACTTGGGAACCGAGAATGCAATCATCCTTGTAAAAGTAAACATACATGTGGACATGACTGCTGTGAGTTCCTCAAAACAAGTTTATTTCAAGTGTTCAAAATTGAAAGGTTTTTGGTGGATGGTAATGATATCCTAATTATCTATGTATGATATTTATAGTATGCAATGTAATAACTCGATTTTCTCTCTTTTGTGGGCAACATGAAAAAAGTAAATACTAGATTTGAAATTTTAAAGAAATTTGACTTTATAAGAATAAGATCTGAAGTTTAACCTAAAGAATCTGAAGTTTCTTTTCATAGGTAAAATTGGAGTTGCACAGAAGTCAGAAATTAAAGAGTCAACAATTTCTTCATATTTATCTGATTTAAGAAACAGGAATGCTGTTTCATCTGTTCCTCCAGTTAAACGTCTGAAGGTTAATTTTAATAATATTTTTCCCTTTGTTCTGTAATTAAATGTATATAAATATTCTTTATTCTGTCTATCAATTAGGTAGGTATCCACAGTGTACTTTAGAATTACTTGTGGGCTTGACTAAGAATATTACCATTATTCATAGTCCTTCTTCTCTTCTTTCTTCCTTCCTTTTTTTCTAAATCTTTCTTCTTTCCTTTCATCTTCATTGAGCACCAAGAATATGCCAAAGTGCTAAGATATAGTGATGAATAATACAGTATTATTCCGAATCATAGAATTTGTAGTTGAGTGAGGAATACAAATAAGTCAATATGCTTTTTTAGTGTAGTGTGATGAGTGATTCTGTGACAGAAGTACAACACACTTAAGTTTAGATAGAAAATGTACTCAATCAACATTTGATGGACCAAGAAAGGATTCCTAATAGATGTGATTGAGACCTGAGGGATAAGCCAAGGATGGAGGGGCAGGCACCAGAATTATAGTAGGAAGGGATAGCTCAATATTCCAGGAATAAAGATTATACAAAGGTCCAGAGATAGTAAAGAGAGAGAGAGAGAGATCTTTAAAGAAACTCTTTCTCAGTAACACAGTATGTCTAGAGTTCAATTTCAAGTAAAGGAATAGAGAGAGATGAGGCTGAAGAGGCAAGTAGGAGCTAGATCATGCAGACCTTTTTGCTATTTTAAGGAATTAGACTTTATCATGAAAGTACTGAGAAGCCAATGAAAGGTTTTAACAGTGACATGATCAAAATTGTATTTTATAAAGGTCACTCTGACTGCAATGTAGAAAAGGGATTAAAGGATGATAGAATAGGAACAAAGGGACTCATTAGGTGGTTTTTACAATAATCTAAGCAAAATAATGGCCTAGTTTAGGGTAGTGGCAATAGCAATGGAAAGAAGTGACTAGGTTAAATTATTTTTCAGAGGTAGAATCGCTACCTTGCTACTTCATTGGTTATAAGAGACAAAGTAGAAGGAGCAGTCAAAAATGATGCCCAGCTTTCTGGCATTAGCAACTGGGAGAAAAGTAGGGGCTCGTTCGGGTAGATATTCTGAAGGAAAAGCAAGTTTGCCAGAATAGAGAACAGGATAAGTTCAACTTGGGAAATACTGAATTTAGAGGGCCTGCAAGATATCTAGATAAAGATGTCCTACAGACAGTTGGATATAACTGTTTGAAAATCAGGAGAGAGAGCTGAGCTAGAAGTAGAAATTTGAGAGTCATTCACATGTAGATGACAATTGAAGCCACAGGAATAAATGAGATCTTTGATTGAGAAAGTGTAGTGTAAGAAGAGACCTAGTGAAGAACCATGAAGAATGCCAACATTTAGGCCGGACGTAGTGGCTCACGCCTGTAATCCCAGCACTTTGGGAGGCCGAGGCGGGTGGATCACAAGGTCAGAAGTCCGAGACCAGCCTGGCCAACATAGTGAAACCCCGTATCTACTAAAAATACAAAAATTAGCCAGGCGTGGTGGCAGGCGCCTGTAATCCCAGCTACTCAGGAGGCTGAGGCAGAGAATTGGTTAAACCCGGGAGGCAGAGGTTGCAGTGAGCTGAGATTATACCACTGCAGTCCGGCCTAGGTGAAAGAATAAAACTCCATCTCAAAAAAAAAAAAAAAAAAAAGCCAACATTTAAGAAGGACCTGAGTGAAATATTCAAGTCAAGAACTAACCTGAGTTTCTCCTAATTCATTGATTTGGGGACTTTATGTACCAGCAGGAGTTTTGTTGTTGGGCTCATTTGTTAAAGTTATTGATGTGAAACTGCTAGTTGAACTTATTTTTGTTTCTTTAATAGATACAGATGAATAAATCTCAAAGTGTGGACCTTAAAGAGTTTGGTTTTACTCCAAAACCTTCCCTTCCTAGTATATCAAGGTATAAATATAATGTTAATATCTAAGGTAAAATATTTATCATAAACTCTGTTCCTGCAGGTAACCACTTATTCAGGGAAAGATAGTCACTGGCTACCATCAAGTCACAGTTATCGTTTAGTTCCATAATGAAGCAATAACATCATAATGGTTTCATTATCTTTAATACCCTAAATTTATTTAGAACTCTACAGTTATGAAATAACACTCATGAAATCATCTCTTCCCTAGGAAACTACCTCTCCTATGACGTTCCCTTAGATTCTCTCTTTATAGGGAATATAAACTAAGTGACAAGAGTATACTTTAAAAGTGGAAATGATGTTGGCATACAAAGTCTAACCTTTCCATTTAGAAGCTCAGTCCATGCTAATAATATCTCAGATTTATAATATGAAAATTGCACATTTGTGCATTATATTTTCTGACTTAAACAACAACATGGCCCATAAAATGAGGTATTTTTTTCCCCATTGTTTAGATGGAAAAACTGAAGTTCATATTCCTACTTAGCAAGCAGAAGGCCTCAGATGGTAACTCAGTGTTCTTTTCCTGTATCCTGATGCCTACAGGACAATCATATATGTAATTTCCCTTGCAGATAAGGGCATTTTATATGCAGAAATGACATTCAATATATTTAACAACTAGTACAGAACAGGAACTGACTCATCAGAACAGATGCCAGCAGTACTTCTAGAGATCATGGCTTTTGTTATCTAACTAAGGGCATGTAAAGATGACTAAGTATTGGTCACTTCCATTAAATACCTATTTATTTGCCACCCAGGCAGGGTCCAGTTTATCATAGAAGTATTAAATGGATAAATCATTATTTTTATTTATATGAATAAATAGTTTTCAGGCTTAGATTTTCATTTTTTAACATTTTTATTGTTTTATCTTTATAAAGGTCAGAATATTTAAACATATCTGAATTACCTATAATGGAACAGTGGGATCAGCCTGAAATCTATGGAAAAGTTAGACAAGAACCATCTGAATATCAAGACAAAGGTAGATTACCATTGATACTTACTTGAGAGAGTAAATGGCTTATTATTACTTTGAATTGACAAGTAGTGTTATTGAAACACCAGCATCTGAAATTATTATAATTATTAACTTGGCAACATTTTTCTCTTAGATTACTGAATCATTTTCAAATTCTTGGGTCTGTTATTCAAATAGTCTTACTCTGTCATACATTTTTTAAAAATCTCTTTCCTACATAATGCTATTTTAATTTAAAGATACTATGAGGAAAATCTGAGCAAATAAGGTATCCTTGGGTATATAAAGTATTAACATACTGAATGATTATGTTCATATCATTAGAATTATTTAAAATAATTGTATGTTTATAAAACTAGGAGAATCAGAGTATTTATCCAACTTACTCAAAGCCTGGATATCATTACAAAGTGGATAGGAACTATAAAATTTTATGTTTATAAAACCAGTCCAGTTTTACAAAATATCAGTGTGACCTTGGGTAAGTTATTTAATCTCTTTGGGCTTTAGTCTTATCTTTAAGATGAAGGTATTGAACCGGGTGACCTTTAATATCTCTCCAATTCTTAAAACTATGATTCTTACAGTTCTATGTTAGTATGAGGATATAACTTAGGTTGTGGCATATAGCTATTTTGTAATCTAGATTTGCTTTTTTATTTGTGTCTGTCATTAAATTAATGAGATAAAGCATATAAATTTGACACTGCCTGGTTCATCATTACTCTGGTTCCTGCAATTAATAGAGCATAATTTCCCTGAATAATGCTATTAATAGCCAGTCTGTTAAAACATGAGATAGTCCTATCCATTGAGTTATTTCTTCAAGTGGCTCTATGTAGAAATAGTAAGCTTGGGGTTTTCTGAAAATCATTTCATGTGTTTGGCATTGGTTTCTGTTGACATTCTTTTCTTCATGCTGCTATTTTTTTTTTTCATGTTGTAACTTTTTTTTCGTCTAGTCATAATTTAAGATTTTACAGAGGCAGAGGCTGGAGTCTTCACTGCCTCTTATGATACCATGGCAGCTATTAGGCCCAGCAATGATATCAAGAAAAGTTCCCTCATCTCACCTGGAGAATCAGAGCATTTATCCAACTTATTCAAAGCCTGGATATCATTACAAAGTGGATAGGAAGTATAAAATTGTCAACTTTCTTATATTTATCTTCTTTCAACACGTAGCCCTCTAACTTACTACTTCCTTATCCTACTACTCTATTACTTGTCCTTCTGCACACAAGAGCTTATCTATCCTTCCCTCTGCTTACTTTTGTGTTCTATTTACATGGTTTTCCTCCTTTTCTTTCCCACTCACTATTCCAAATCCAATTTATATTATGATATTAAAGCCTCATCTAGATACTTTAACCCCAATAATAACTGTATCCCTGTTTTATTGAGTGGGCTACTTTTTTTTTTTTTTTTTTAAAGGAGGAGCTGTATGGTGTAGTAGTTAAGTTCACAGGATCTGAAAACAATCTGTCCAAGTCCTAGCTCTGACATTTGGTGTAACCTTTCATAATCTACTTAATCACTTTGTCTAAATTCCTCATCTGGTTATATTTTAGGGCTTTCGGGATTAAATGAGATAATGCATGAAAAGCTGTTATAGTTTCTGGTACTGTTAGTAATAATTAATTGAGTATGTTTATTATATTTTTCACATATTAGTCTTTGGTGGCAAAACATACTTTAAATATATTCAAATACTGCTTTTGAGAATGTTTTTTAAAAAGCATAGCAGTTTTTATCTTCTGTATTCCAATTTCAAAAAGGGAAGAAGAAAAAATGTCAAAAATTATATGAGAAAGCATGTTGAATCATAAGACTTAAATTGGAAGGGACCTTGTGCAGTTTCTCATTTTATAGTGAAAGAAGCCAAGACTCCAAGAGATTAAATGACTGGCCCCAAAATTTCATATCTAATTAATGGAAAGACCAGAAATAGATTCCATGTCTTTTGAATCCCAGCCCAATGCCATTTCTATAAAATGAAATTGACTTTTAGTTATCAGTGGAGAATTGAAAATTGAACCGTAGTATATGAACTCTTTCAGCTTTTCGCCCCACCCCTCAACTATATATTTCCCTGTCTCTGCATCCATCTGTAACCATCTATTTGTCTTAAAAGAAAAATTATCTTTTCTTCCACTCGAGGCATATCTCTCCTCCTGTAATCTTAATTCTATTTAATCCTGCTTTCCCTGGGACTTTAGAAGATCATTATCCATCTCCTCTTTCCCATATTTTCATTGTTTCCTCTCCACTGTGTCTTTCCCTTTAGCATATAAATATGCTGAAGTCTCTTCCTTCTTCAGCTTCATGTCCTCATCTAGCTGGTCATGACTTTTTTTATTATAAATGATAACAATTCTACTCAAAATGACGTAAGCACAAGAAAAGGAACCAATTGTCTCAAGTAAACTGAAAAGTATCTGGCCTAATTCTGGCTAAATCAAGGCACTCATGCCTCTGGCTTTCTCTCAATCTTTTAGCTATGCCTGTTGCTACTTGGCTTTACTTTTTAAATAGGGTTTCTCACATGGCAGGTAGCCCCTAACTTTCATCTTAGCAGTTTAGCAGCCTCAGTGAAAAAAGGTAGACTTCCCTGTTAGTTTTGGCAGACCAGAACTCATTGTAAATGGCCTCATTTGAGTCATGTGTTTATCACTTGATCAATCCCAGTAACCTGAGGATTGGGTCATTGTATACCTGTGGCCCCAGAGAAGGCAGGGCATCATGAAAAATGGCCTTACTAGGATCCAGTGGAATTGTAGAAGTAGTTTCTTCAAAGGAAAGGGAGGGTACTCCCACTAAAAGAAGGGAAAGCATACCAGGCAGACAAAAACCAGAATTCTAGAGTCCCTGTACCCTCTATCTCTTGCTTTGTCATCAAAACAAAAATTAATTGAAAGAGCAATTGACACTCAGTATGCTCATCACTTCCTTATACCCTAGTTCCTCTTTATTCATTAAAATTTGGGTTTTCTCTGTATCACTCCTTTGAAACTGTTTTTGTTCAGGCCATTTAGTGACTTTCTGAGTTCTGAATTCAGTGAACTGTTTTCAACTGTTAACTCTCTTTGACCTCTGTAGTATTTGATACTTCTGGTCTTTCCTTTCTTTTGGAAATCTCTCCTTTGATTTCGATTAAACCATTATATTGGTCTCCTGTTACTTCTTAGACTGCATGGGCTTTTCTTCCTGTTGATGTTGTAAAAGGATTCTTTTTTCTTTTTTTTTTCTTTTTATTCTTCTCACTTCAAAAACTTTTCCTATACAATATCACCCAAGCCTGTGTCTTTAATCACTGACTATGTTTTGATAATTTCTAAGTCTGTGTCTCCCATCTAGGTCTTTCTTTCTAACTCCACATCCATCTGTATAATCACCTTCCTGGACATATCCACCTAACAGTTAACATATCAGACATGTCAGCATCTGAACTCTGTCTTCTTTGTACCTCACTCTGCACCTTCTCTTTTTTCCTTAGCTCAGTGAATGAACTCTTTTCTTTGTTAAGCTGCTACAGGCAGAATGTCCTTCTAAATAGCTCACCGCACATGTAAATAACCACCAAATCTTAATTATTTTGCCTCCTGCACATCTCTCATATTTGTTATTTCCTCTCTATCCTTTCTGCTGATACTCTAGCTTAAGCATTCATTGTCTCTTATTTAATACAATAACTTACTTTTCTCTCTGCTTTCAGTCTTATTATCCTTCAATCCATAATATTCCAGGTGATCTAACAGACATATCTGGTTGTGTAAACCTTCTGTTGAAACATCTTCAATAGTTATCCTTTGCCAGTAAGAAAGAAAAACAAAACAAAAATCTCCTCAATATGGCAAATAAGCTTCAACATGATCTAGCATTTAATTACCTGTGCAGACACAGTGGATCCTTCCTTCTCCTACTTTGTGCTCCAGAAATCCTGAAAACTTACAGTTCTCCCAAAATTCTCGGTTCTCTCATATTGCTGTGTCTTTTTTTTTTTTTTTTTTTCTGCATTTACGTTCCTTTTATTACCAAGTAAGTGTAATTTTTTTAAAAACCTCCAACAAACCACAGAGTCTGGTTTTTACTGATTCAGGACTGGTTCTGTTACAGCCATTAAACCAAGATTACTCATAGCACAAAAATTTTTTTTCAGTCTGGTATTCAATACAGAAGTTAGAGCAATTATAAAACCAGTTCTTACATAGAGCAGCAGGTTCCTTGTGGAAAACACATTTCCACTTATCAAAAAATGACATTCTGTTGAGAGATATGAACATCATGTCCAAAATACCAACTCTCCTCCCAGAGAAAATTTGGAGGGAGCCCCTTTTTTCTCACATTGACAACCTCCAGATTTGAATTACTCATCAAAAGATTTATCACGATTAGACAAGTGCCAAAGATTCAGAGCATGGTATGGTGAATTCTAGCCATTCCTTCTTCAGTTTGAGACCTCTTAGATTCACATTTGTGCTGTGGCGGTAAATTTATGATCTACATAAACAAGAAGCTCATTTTTCTGCAATTTGTATGTGGCCTTCATGCCAGAGATTATAGCATCTTTCTTTTTATGGTACTTTGTTTTTTGTTTTTTTTTTTTTTTTAAATTTATTTATTATTATTATACTTTAAGTTGTAGGGTACATGTGCATAACGTGCAGGTTTGTTACATATGTATACTTGTGCCATGTTGCTGTGCTGCACCCATCAACTCGTCATTTACATCAGGTATAACTCCCAATGCAATCCCTCCCCCCTCCCCCCCTCCCCCCTCCCCATGATAGGCCCCGGTGTGTGATGTTCCCCTTCCTGAGTCCGAGTGATCTCATTGTTCAGTTCCCACCTATGAGTGAGAACATGTGGTGTTTGGTTTTCTGTTCTTGTGATAGTTTGCTAAGAATGATGGATTCCAGCTGCATCCAAGTCCCTACAAAGGACTCAAACTCATCCTTTTTTATGGCTGCATAGTATTCCATGGTGTATATGTGCCACATTTTCTTAATCCAATCTGTCACTGATGGACATTTGGGTTGATTCCAAGTCTTTGCTATTGTGAATATGCTGCAATAAACATACGTGTGCATGTGTCTTTATAGCAGCATAATTTATAATCCTTTGGGTATATACCCAGTAATGGGATGGCTGGGTCATATGGTACATCTAGTTCTAGATCCTTGAGGAATCGCCATACTGTTTTCCATAATGGTTGAACTAATTTACAATCCCACCAACAGCGTAAAAGTGTTCCTATTTCTCCACATCCTCTCCAGCACCTGTTGTTTCCTGACTTTTTAATGATTGCCATTCTAACTGGTGTGAGATGGTATCTCATTGTGGTTTTGATTTGCATTTCTCTGATGGCCAGTGATGATGAGCATTTTTTCATGTGTCTGTTGGCTATATGAATGTCTTCTTTTGAGAAATGTCTGTTCATATCCTTTGCCCACTTTTTGATGGGGTTGTTTGTTTTTTTCTTGTAAATTTGTTTGAGTTCTTTGTAGGTTCTGGATATTAGCCCTTTGTCAGATGAGTAGATTGCAAAAATTTTCTCCCATTCTGTAGGTTGCCTGTTCACTCTGATGGTAGTGTCTTTTGCTGTGCAGAAGCTCTTTAGTTTAATGAGATCCCATTTGTCAATTATGGCTTTTGCTGCCGTTGCTTTTGGTGTTTTAGACATGAAGTCTTTGCCCATGCCTATGTCCTGAATGGTACTACCTAGGTTTTCCTCTAGGATTTTTATGGTATAGGTCTAACATTTAAGTCTCTAATCCATCTTGAATTAATTTTCGTATAAGGAGTAAGGAAAGGATCCAGTTTCAGCTTTCTACTTATGGCTAGCCAATTTTCCCAGCACCATTTATTAAATAGGGAATCCTTTCCCCATTTCTTGTTTCTCTCAGGTTTGTCAAAGATCAAATGGCTGTAGATGTGTGGTATTATTTCTGAGGACTCTGTTCTGTTCCATTGGTCTATATCTCTGTTTTGGTACCAGTACCATGCTGTTTTGGTTACTGTAGCCTTGTAGTATAGTTTGAAGTCAGGTAGCGTGATGCCTCCAGCTTTGTTCTTTTGACTTAGGATTGTCTTGGAGATGCGGGCTCTTTTTTGGTTCCATATGAACTTTAAAGCAGTTTTTTCCAATTCTGTGAAGAAAGTCATTGGTAGCTTGATGGGGATGGCATTGAATCTATAAATTACCTTGGGCAGTATGGCCATTTTCACGATATTGATTCTTCCTATCCATGAGCATGGTATGTTCTTCCATTTGTTTGTGTCCTCTTTGATTTCACTGAGCAGTGGTTTGTAGTTCTCCTTGAAGAGGTCCTTTACATCCCTTGTAAGTTGGATTCCTAGGTATTTGATTCTCTTTGAAGCAATTGTGAATGGAAGTTCATTCCTGATTTGGCTCTCTGTTTGTCTGTTACTGGTGTATAAGAATGCTTGTGATTTTTGCACATTAATTTTGTATCCTGAGACTTTGCTGAAGTTGCTTATCAGCTTAAGGAGATTTTGGGCTGAGACAATGGGGTTTTCTAAATATACAATCATGTCATCTGCAAACAGGGACAATTTGACTTCTTCTTTTCCTAACTGAATACCCTTGATTTCTTTCTCTTGCCTGATTGCCCTAGCCAGAACTTCCAACACTATGTTGAATAGGAGTGGTGAGAGAGGGCATCCCTGTCTTGTGCCAGTTTTCAAAGGGAATTTTTCCAGTTTTTGCCCATTCAGGATGATATTGGCTGTGGGTCTGTCATAAATAGCTCTTATTATTTTGAGGTACGTTCCATCAATACCGAATTTATTGAGCGTTTTTAGCATGAAGGGCTGTTGAATTTTGTCAAAGGCCTTTTCTGCATCTATTGAGATAATCATGTGGTTCTTGTCTTTGGTTCTGTTTATATGCTGGATTATGTTTATTGATTTGCGAATGTTGAACCAGCCTTGCATCCCAGGGATGAAGCCCACTTGATCATGGTGGATAAGCTTTTTGATGTGTTGCTGAATCCGGTTTGCCAGTATTTTATTGAGGATTTTTGCATCGATGTTCATCAGGGATATTGGTCTAAAATTCTCTTTTTTTGTTGTGTCTCTGCCAGGCTTTGGTATCAGGATGATGTTGGCCTCATAAAATGAGTTAGGGAGGATTCCCTCTTTTTCTATTGATTGGAATAGTTTCAGAAGGAATGGTACCAACTCCTCCTTGTACCTCTGGTAGAATTCAGGTGTGAATCCGTCTGGTCCTGGACTTTTTTTGGTTGGTAGGCTATTAATTGTTGCCTCAATTTCAGAGCCTGCTATTGGTCTATTCAGGGATTCAACTTCTTCCTGGTTTAGTCTTGGAAGAGTGTAAGTGTCCAGGAAATTATCCATTTCTTCTAGGTTTTCCAGTTTATTTGCGTAGAGGTGTTTATAGTATTCTCTGATGGTAGTTTGTATTTCTGTGGGGTCGGTGGTGATATCCCCTTTATCATTTTTAATTGCGTCGATTTGATTCTTCTCTCTTTTCTTCTTTATTAGTCTGGCTAGTGGTCTGTCAATTTTGTTGATCTTTTCAAAAAACCAACTCCTGGATTCATTGATTTTTTGGAGGTGTTTTTTTTGTGTCTCTATCTCCTTCAGTTCTGCTCTGATCTTAGTTATTTCTTGCCTTCTGCTAGCTTTCGAATGTGTTTGCTCTTGCTTCTCTAGTTCTTTTAATTGTGATGTTAGGGTGTCAATTTTAGATCTTTCCTGCTTTCTCTTGTGGGCATTTAGTTCTATAAATTTCCCTCTACACACTGCTTTAAATGTGTCCCAGAGATTCTGGTATGTTGTATCTTTGTTCTCATTGGTTTCAAAGAACATCTTTATTTCTGCCTTCATTTCGTTATGTACCCAGTAGTCATTCAGGAGCAGGTTGTTCAGTTTCCATGTAGTTGAGCGGTTTTGATTGAGTTTCTTAGTCCTGAGTTCTAGTTTGATTGCACTGTGGTCTGAGAGACAGTTTGTTATAATTTCTGTTCTTGTACATTTGCTGAGGAGTGCTGTGTCTTTTACCTGGTGTTTTCCCTTCATGGCATAGGTTCCCTGTCCTCTTGCCCTGCCTCACAACCACAGCTCTATCAAGCTGAAATTTCAACTACTCTTCCTTCATATGCTATCACCTCAGGAGTCTGTCTGTCATGTGGTATCACCTTAGAAGAGTATGTCTCACTTCCATTGCAGGTTTAGATCCTCCTTCCTCTGCATTCCCATTGCACTCTGTACAAACTTCCATTTTTAGTACATATATACATTGTGTGTCTCAGTGTGTGCAAATCAACATACAAAAGTAGAATAATATAAACTGTAGTTATAGGTACAGTTGAAGAATAAAGAAGGGTTTGGACAGGTGAAGAAATTGATGGAGGATATTTAAAGTGGAGGAAACTCAGTGATATGCTGGAGCAAGTTTATACTGACTTATGAGAGATGATTATTAAATTTTCAAGAATCTTTCAGCCATTATTAAAAATTTAATTACATAAACTTTCAATTAAATTGTTAAAAACAAAGGCAAAAATACTCAAAACTCATCACTTTCTAATTGTTCTACTGCATTTTACTGTTATCTGTGTTCTTGAGGTTATTTATCTATATGGTAGAAATACTATATAATAGGGTGCTGTTGTGCATTTTTTCCCAATTTCTTCTTCAATTATGTTACATTAATAGCTTGAAATGAGTTATGGTGGGAACATTTATACCATAGGAATCAGCAAACCCTACCAATCTGGGTTTGATTTATTGTTTTGCTTATTTTTTAGACTTCAGAAAGTGAGGGATACAATTTTAATAGTGTAGATTAAACAAACGTGTGTTGTTATTGTAGCCATTACATTGTGAATAACACAAAAAATTGAGAGAATATTCTTCTAGTATTTGAAAATTACTGTCTAATTCAGGAAAGAAGTTACTTAAGTCAATGGTGAATGAGTTAAATCCCAACAGATGTCTTTGTTGTTTTATGAATACTTTCATCTTACTTGTTAGAGTCAACAAAAATATCAAACAACATTCACATGAGAGCTACATTCATTCATCACTTGCAACCATAGGTTGACTACAGATAAAAGAGTGGCAAAACTTAATGAAAACTAACAATGAGAATCAATTAGATATATGGAATTTGCATTTAAGCATATCATATATGTTGTTGTTATTGTAAAGTGTGTGCTGTATAGCTTTTACATCAGTAAAGTTTATAATAAACATATATGTATACATATTCATATGCTTTTTGTAGAGGTAGCTGTTAAACATTTATTAGCACAATACTGTGTAAAACCATGCAACTAAAGGCATTTAGCCCCCCCATTACAAGTTTTTGAGGTAGATACTGTTGTTGCCTTATTTTGCAGAATCAGGAAGTTTGAATTACTGTCTAAGACCATACAACTAATAGAGAGGTGGAATTTTCACTTAGGTAGTTTGGCTCTAAATCCAGCCTGTAAACAATGAATAACAGAGGATTTTTTAGCAGGAGAAAAATAAATATTATTTATTTTGGACAAATATCTTTTATAACAATACTGAAAATTAACTTTAGGGAGAAGATATGGAGGAGGAAGACCATTTTAGAAACTATTATTATCCAATCTTGGAGTAGAGTTATTCTAATATGGGAATTAAGAGGAAAAATTAATTGCCTAAAAAATTTATTGAAACTTAAATTTAGTGCAACTTAATACAGTTAATAGAATTGGCTGAATGCAGTATTCAACAATGCTTGACACAATGCTTTTGAAAACTATTACTCAAGAACTCTGTTTAGTAGTTGAAAGATGTGTTTGATATATCAATAGACTACAATGCTTGTGGTTTAAAAAGTACCTATAGTCTTTTATACATACACATAACAGATTTTTCTAGATATAACTATTCTACAACTTCAAATGAGAAAGTCTCTCAAAAGTGTTCTTCAACAGAAGTCTCAATATATCTGGAAACCAAAATTTGACAGATGCAGATAAAAGCAATTCTCTATTTTCAGAAGTTTTGAATGTGAACTTTGAATTGGGAAATGAAGTTCGGGATGATTTTGATGAGGAAAACTTAGAAGTTACTAGCTTTTCAACTGATACTGAGAAGACAAAAATATCAGGTAAAATCATACTTAGCATGGAATCATTTCATTAGAAATTCTTTGAATATTTTTCATTTCAGCTCCTGGAACTAGTTTCTTTGCCTTTGTTGTGTGTGCTTGTTTAGTTAGATTTGGTTTGTTAAGATTGTAATTTTTAGCAAAACTGAAAATGTGACCCTTCTACACAGAACATTTCCCCCCTAAGGGAAGAGATGAAGGTTATTCCATGATGATAATGTAGCAAATGAGCACTTTCTATTCTATTGCTCCTATCTCTTGTAAAAGTCAATTCAAATTGTTTATTCAATATTCTCTCATGAAACAGACTATTTTGCTCTCCCTTGTAAGATCGCAAATGGTCTGCTAATATTTGTGAAGGACAAAAAAAAGTCCATTTTTAAAGCTATTCATCTGTTTGCAAAGAAAATAACTTTTATTTCTAGTTGAAATATGGACTTTTCAGCTTGAAGTAAATAAATAAGTAAATAGGAAAAAAGGATTAGTTTGTCCTATACTAGAAATTCTATTTAAATCATATACAACCCCAAAATAATGAGGCTTATTAGCTCTTTGAGTGAAAGGCAAATTTACTCCATTTCACTAAAACAGAGAATTGAAAATCTTGGCAAGCATATGACAAGATAGCAATGGAGATACTGTCTCCCATTAGGGCTGACAGAAAGAAATCAGTCCCTCAGCCTTCTCAGTGCAGACTGGTATTCCCACAATTATAGATGCCTCTTACTATAACCCACCTCATGTTTTTAAAAGAGTATTTCAAAGGGAAGCAGTTAGAAGTTGAAATGTTATTGTTTCGGGGGCCTTAGAATTACTTGGAGAACTAATACTGCTTCTGAAAAGAACAGGATTTGACCACCTTCACAGAATGGGCCAGGACAATCTCCATGATGTGGGGTCATTAGGCACAATTTTGTATATCACTGGACAACTACTGTTTCCTACCTCGAGTTTAAATGTCATTGGGTACTGTAAGTTAATAGGCAATGTGTACTGATCCTTCGAGGTTGCCTAGTCCTAAGAGGGCATAGCTTTGTCACTGGGAAAATCAGTCTCAATAAATGACATTTTCCCCCCATGTATAGAGCATTTTAAATGATTATGAGCAGACCATTGAAAATACTGAGTGAACTTCAACTTGATCATTTATGTGAATGAAAATGTAAGTATATAAATAATGAGGGTGAGTGGAAAAGCACAAACTGTTTTCTCCTCACTCTCACACCATGATCAGCCTAGAAGACATCTGTGACCAAATGTCTGGGTTTTTTCCCCACACACCAAGCAAGCAATCAGTTCCGCAGTGAATACCAGCTAGGTGTCTTCCAACCCAGTAGAGTTAGAAACAGGGGCCAAAGACCAAATATGTATTTTACAACAACACAGGTGGCTTGAGGACCTTATAATATAATTACTAATAAGCTAACCTACATGTTTTTTAGTTTTACTCCCTTAGCTTTGTGCCCCTAATTTTTCTATGCAAATTAAATTAGGTGATTGAGAATTATTCATTCCTTCCTTAACCAGATCATATCTGTTGGAGAGAGCATTGTAGAACTTGTGAAAAGCTTCATTCAGCTGTTTCTTGGCATTTTGTTTCAAAATGTTATCTCTTCACATAGGATTTGGAAACACTTTCAGTTCAAGTACCAGGGCAAGTAAGCTACCCCTTCAAGAGTCAAAGAGCAAATTCCAAAGAGAAATGTCAAACAGGCAAGTTTTAGAACTTTGGTTTGTAATACATACAACTTTATATCCTCTTGACACATAGTTGGAGATGGGAATCAAAGTATTAGATGTCAAAGATGCTAAAAGGTATTAGCCAGCCTAAACCCTCTTAATCTTAGAGGTGTGTTTCTCAAAGTGCTGTTGTTAAACCACCTGCATCAAAATCACTTTGTGGTGCATATTAAAAATGCACATTCTTGAGCCCCACATTAGACCTACTAAATTTTTGTCTCTGGGACTAGAGCCCAGGAACCTTCACTTTTAACAAGACTTGAAAACTGAATAGGAGTTTGACAACTAGAACAGAGGCAGATAGGCATTCCAGGTATAGGAAAGCATCTGTAAAGGGATAAGGCTTGAAAAGGCATCCCATGCTCAAAGATCAGTAAAGTGTGGGATGTGTGGTCACAGCATAAAGTCTGTTGCTGAGGTCTTATTGTAAGGGCTTTTGAGTGCTGTGCTTAGACACCTGTCCTGTACCCAGACAGTCAGGGGTTGCAAACCCAACTGCCTTCAAGATTTGGTGGGCGAAGGCCAACTGTAGAGTGTCTCATCTAAAGGAAGCAGCCACTACTCAGCTCCAAACAGTTGTTACTATGCAGGCAATGTGAGTCTAGTGTTATAAAATATTCTGATTTTTCAAGAAAAGCTAGGAATCTGAAATTTTTTGTGATATTTTATTATTTTTAAATTTTGACAACTAATTTTAAAAAATGTGACAAACTCTGCGGCACCCTCCTCCAAATAATAATATCTGTAGGCCAGATGTGTCCTAGGGCCCTCTAGTTTTTACCTGTATGGTAGGCAGTGAGGAACCATCCAAAATATTTAAGCACAGGAAAAACAATTTGATTTAAAAAATCATCCTAGCAGCAGTATGCAGAGTGAATCATAGGGCATGGGACTGCCAGAGGCATGGTGGCCAATGAGAAAGACAGACTATAATGAGGCCTAAACTAGGGCAGAAGTGATAGGAACAGAGAGGTAGGGTTGGATTTTTAAAACATTTCAGAAATAGAGCAGATTCAATGCGGCAATTGATAGGATATGATAGTTGAGGAAGAGGGAAGAATAATGGCACCTAGGTAGATGTTATTTAAGGATATAGGAAACAAGAGATTTAGAATAGAAAATATAATTTTATAAATATCCAATTTGAAGTATCTTTAAGAAAATGCAGAATGCATTGGGAAATACTGGACTTGATTAGAAGTCAAGGGAGAGAAATTATGGCCAAAGCCAAAATTTTCAAAACAGAAGAAATACCAACAGCTTTTTATTCAGGGTCTGATTTTCTACTTAAGGATTATTTATTTCTCTGCTTTAAAAAAAATACTAAATTTGTGGTATCCCTTGGAATTTTTGCTGTTATTTAGCCATTACTGATCATTAGCATCAGCATCATAGACTCATAGTTTTCATAGAATTCCAGAGCTAAGGGGGGGTCTTAAGTATTGGGTAGCCTCCCTCTCACTGGATCCTTGAATCACATTCAACATCACTGGCAAGTAGTCGTGCCACCTCTACCAAGACAGTTCCAGTGACCAGGAGCTCATCCACCCTTGTTCCATGTTAGGATTCTTAGATCATTGAATAGCTTTTCAAAACATTTGCTTAAAATATGTCTTTTTATCACTTTGTTTCATTGGTTATAACTCTGAGTCACATAGAATAAACAGATGTAAGCATCCAAGTGAGACAAAGTTGTAGGTGTAGAGAAGCAAAAAGTAAATAAATCATAAGAAGGAAGGTAACAAGGCACATGAACAGTTTTGTGCACCACACCTTTAAAAAACAGCAAATAATTTTGGAAGAGTTTAGAAGTGACCAACAGAAGATGTGTGGGTTTAAAAATGGATTCTAACAAGAAGCCTCTGGGATCTGGTGTAGAAGTTGCTGCTGGGGAAAGGCCTGTGGGACCTGAGGATTTGGGATGGAAAGGAGATTTGCTTTTTTATTTTTTTAAGTTAGAGTACAATGGCATAATTATGGCTCACTGCAGCCTCAACCTCTTGGGCTGAAGATCCTCCCACCTCAGCCTCCCAAGTAGCTGGGACTACAGGTACATACACACCACTATGCCTGACTAATTAAAAAAAAATTTTTTTTTCTAGAGACGGGGGTCTTGCTATGTTGACTAAGCTGGTCTCAAACTCCTGGACTCAAGCTGTCCTCACACCTCAACCTCCCAAAATGCTGGGATTACAGGTGTGAGCCAGTGTGCCTGGCCTCCTTTTTCTTTTATACACTTTTTACTTTTTTATTCCTTGCCATGTATATATATTTATTAGTCAGAGACAAAATGATCCAGTCCTATCAGTATATGTGGTTCTTCTCTGTCCCCACCCACACTGCTCATTGCTCCTTACATGGTTGTTACATTTTATCCTTCAGGTGTCAACTTAAATGGTTACCTCATCAGAGAGGCATTGATGATCATCTTTTAAAAATGGGTTTATGGCTCCACACCATTATTTCTTATGCTATTGCCTAGTTCATTTTCTTTTTATAATTTTAGGATCTATAATTATCTATATATTTGTTTTTATTCATTGTCTGCTTGATGGTAACTCCCTGATGTTTTCATTTTATTACTTCACACTCAGCTTCTAGTATAATATCTGGCGTAGGGTAATGAAGAATAAATGTGTTTTAGTGAACGAGTTAATACAGAAGGTTCAGAGTAAATTCTTGCATACAGTTATATCTAAGAAGATAACTAGAGATGTCTATCTACAGTGAGACCAGAATAGAGAAAGGAGATTAAAAGTTAAGCAAGTGGAATTTAGAAAATGTTTATAGGGTTCTATGTAATAGACAATTAAGCATTAGACTCAATTTTAAAGAAAATTGTTGAATAATTATTTCTATACTCCCTTAAAAATAGTATTTTTTCCTAATTTGGGATATATAAATTATGGTTTGGTCTAAAGGAAAGGAAATATACCAAGTTCTCCATTAGAATTTTGTGATAAATGTGATAAACTTTGATCATATTCCCCAAAAATCATTATGATCCAAATTAGAATGATGTGTTTTTCTTGTTTGACATATTTTACAAATAATTAATTTTAATTTTTAGTTTTGTTTCATCACATGAGATGTCAGATATTTCTTTATCAAATTCTGCTACGCCCAAGTTCAGTGCATCCTCCATGACAAAATTACCTCAACAAGCCGGAAATGCAGTTCTTGTAAGAAGAAGCACTTCTTTGTTTTTCTTTTAAATTTTGCCCAAGTGCTTAAACTTTCAATGATTGTTATTTTTTAATCTAAAATGTAGGACCATTTTCAAGAAAGAAAACACAAAATCTGTCACCAGAGATTGAGAAGCTATGCTTTACTTGCTCTGAAAAAAAAAAAAAAAAAAAACCAAATTCTTCAAATTATAAAAAAGTGGATTTTTTTTATTAGAAACAGTGAATGTAAAAAGGAAGTTGATTTCAGGTAAGAACTCTTTAAAGACACTTTAAGATTATATCAATAAAAAACTTTTTTACAAAGAAATTCGGCATTCCTTTTTCCTTGGTTCATTTTAAAGATTAGAGCCTGAACATTTTATTTATTAAAGACATTAAAATTTTCAAGCCTCAGTGAGCTAAGCTCCTTAAGATGTTTCAAACATCATATACCTCAGTTCTTAAAAACCCACATTTGATGCTGTTTATTCAAACATTATATTGAGTTGATAAACTTACTTCTACTGATTTGAATACAGTGTGTTAATTTTGTAAAGTGTAAAGTCACTTTGAAATCCAGATGAGATCAGCTAATTTTTCAAAACTTGAAGTTGTATTTTAGTTAACCAGTTATTTCACAATCAATAGGTTCAATGAAAATGTCAGATTAAATCACATCGGTTGCCCCACTGCTAGCTATTTTAAAAAAGGAAACTGTGTTGCAGTTTCTATCTCCTTGAAGAGTCAAAAGATTTGAGACCTGTTCACAGTTTTTGTTTTTATTTGTTTTAAGACTAGTCAAGTGAAGCAGTGGGAGTGCAGAAAAAAACAAAGAAATTGTAATAGATTGTGATCAATAGTTGTAAACACCACTTCTCTTGGACCAGGCTGTTCACACCTTTATTAAATGACATAACTTTTCAATATGTTTAAAGAAATAACTTTACAGTTCCTACCATTTGCAGTTTATGAAGTCTAATTTTCCCCAACAGACTTCCTACAGAGTTATGCATACTGAAGTTTATTTGATACATTAACTTCACAGTAATCTTCAGTTTATTTTATTGTATTTAGTATTATTTATTGTGTATTTTAAAATAAATTGTGTTAAAAAAGTGTTATTTTTACTTTTTCTTCTTTCTCCCATATGTATCATCCTGATGATGAAGCTGATGAAATGAAGTCTTTATTGGGAATATTTGATGGTATTTTCTAAAACAAACAAATGCTTTTATATTAATAAGAGAAAGAATAAAGACACCTAATCACAAAGCACGCTTTTGATTTTTAAAAAGTAGTTCATAATTGTTCAGAGTTTTTTCTCCTGAATTTGATTAGCTTTGTTCACTTTTTGCAACAAAATATATGGACCGATTTATTTTCCTATTATATTGTAACTTCTTGAAAAGCTCTTTTACAGTGGCTTTGTTTCAATAAGCCCTTAACTTAAGGGCTTATTGCACTTAGAAATAAGTTGCACTTAGAAATAATTATTTGGTTATTAATTGGATTTTGACAAGAACCAATGTAAAATTTTATTTTTATATTTTCTTAAGAAGAAAAATATTCTTTGAAAGCAAAATAATGCTAATGCAATGAATCTGCTTATTGTATGGATTAATCACTAATATTATTCCCATGTATTTTGTTTTACTAAGATTTTTAAGAATCCAATGACTATTTGAACCTACTGTTACCTAACTTTGAGCAACAATAAATGAAACATTAATCAGTATAATTGTTGTTTTCATCTAGCTTGTTTTTCAATGTCGTGAATTCTTAAACTTTGTTATGTTGACTTTTACGTAGTAAAAAGATTTTATATTTTTTTTCCAAGGAATTACATTTCAAATTCATTTATTGATAAGTATTATAAAGGTACCCTAAGCAATGTTTATTATCAAAATTTTTAATAGGTACTATTAGAAGTTGAGGCCCACTTAAGAACTTTTAGAAAATATTTTTTTCTTTTTTAAAAAACTTTTATTTTAGATTCAGTGTTATCTGTGCAGGATTGTTACTAGATAAACTCGTATCATGGGGATTTGTTGTACAGATTATTTCATGACCCAAGTACTAGGCCTAGTACCCAATAGTTATTTTTCCTGATCCTCTTCCTCCTCCCACTGTCCACCCTCAGGTAGGCCCCAGTGTCTGTTGTTCCCTTCTTTGTGTCCATGAGTTCTCATCATTTAGCTCCTACTTATAAGTGAGAACATGCAGTATTTGGTTTTCTGTTCCTTTGTTAGTTTACTAAGGCTTCCAGCTCCATCCATGTTCCTGCAAAAGACATGATCTTGTTCTTTATTATGGCCGTATATGTAAAACATTTTCTTTATCCAGTCTACCATTGATGAGCATTTAGGTGGATTCCATGTCTTTGTTATTGTGAATAGTGCTGTGATGACCGTAAGTGTGCATGTGTCTTTATGGTAGAATGATTTTTATTCCTTTGGCTAGATACCCTATGATGGGATTGCTGAGTCAAATGGTGGTTCTGTTTTTAGCTCTTTGAGGAATCACCACACTGCTTTCCACAATATTTGAACTAATTTACACTCCCACTAACAGTGTGTGTGTTCCCTTTTCTCTGCAACCTTGCGGCATCTATTATGTTTTAACTTTTTAATAACAGCCATTCTGACTGATGTGAGATGGATATCTCATTGTAGTTTTGATTGCCATTTCTCTAATGATCAGTGATATTGACATTTTAATGATGCTTGTTGGCCTCATATATGTCTCCTTTTGAAACATGTTTGTTTGTTTTGTTTTTTGAGGTTTTTTTTTTTTTTTCCTTGTAAATCTAAGTTCCTTAAGATGCTAGATATTAGACCTTTGTACAGATGCATAGTTTGCAATTTTTCCTATTCTGTAGGTTATTTCTTTACTCTGTTGATAATTTCTTTTGCTGTGCAGAAGTTCTTAAGTTTAATTAGATCCCATTTGTCAGTTTTTCCTTTTGTTGACATTGCTTTTGGCATCATTGTCATGAAACCTTTGCCCATTCCTATATCCCAAATGGTATTGCCTAGGTTGTGTTCCAGGGTTTTTATATTTTTGCATTTTACATTTAAGTCTTTAATCCATCTTGAATTGGTTTTTGTATATGGTGTAGAAAAGGGTCCAGTTCAGTCTTCTGCATACAGCTTGCGGGTTATCCTACCTCCACTTATTGAATAGGAAGGGAGTCCTTTCCCCATTGTTTGTTTTTGACAGCTTTGTCAAAGATCAGATGGTTGTAGGTGTGCAGCCTTATTTCTGGGCTCTGTGTTCTGTTCCATTGGTCTATGTGTCTGTTTTTGTACCAATACCATGCTGTTTTGATTATTGTTGCCCTGAGTACAGTTTGAAGTTGGGTAATGTGAGACTTCCAGCTTTGTTCTTTTTGCTTAGGATTGCCTTGGCTATTTGGGCTCTTTTTTGGTTCCATATGAATTTTAAAATAGTTTTTTCTAGTTCTGTAAAGAATGTCATTCATAGTTTGATAGGAGTAGCATTGAACGTATAAATTGCTTTGGGTAGTATGGCCATTTTAATGATGTTCATTTTCTTATCCATGAGGATGGAATGTTTTTCCATTTGTTTGTGTCGTTTCTGATTTCTCTGTGTAGATCTCTTTAACCTACTTGGTTAGCTGTATTCCTAAGTAGTTTATTCTTTTTGTAGCAATTGTGAATGGGACTGTGTTCCTGATTTGGCCCTTGGCTTGGCTGTTGTTGGTGTATAAAAATGCTAGTTATTTTTGTAGATTGATTTTGTATCCTGAAACTTTGCCGAAGTTGTTTATCAGCTGAAGGGGCTTTTGCACCAAGACTATGGGTTTTCTAGATATAGGATCAGGTCATCTGCAAACAAGGATAGTTTGTCTTTCTCTCTTCCTACTTGGATGCCCTTTATTTCTTTCTCCTGCCTGATTGCTCTGACCAGGACTTCCAATACTATGTTGAATAGGAGTAGTGAGAGAGGGTATCCTTATCTTGTGCGGGTTTTCAAAGGGAACATTTCCAGCTTTTCCCCATTCATTGATGTTGGCTGTGGGTCTGTCATAGATGGCTTTTACTATTTTGAGGTATATTCCTTCAGTACCTAGTTTATTGAGAGTTTTTTTTTTTTTTTTTTTTAACATGAATGAATGTTGAATTTTATCAAAAGCCTTTTCTTAATCTATTGAGAAAATTATGTGGTTTTTGTCCTTAGTTCTGTTTATGTGATGAATCACATTTATTGATTTGCATATATTGAACCAGCCTTCCATCCAGGGAGGAAGCCTACTTGATCATAGTGTATTAACTTTTTGATGTGCTGCTGGATTTGGCTTGCAAGTATTTTGATAAGGTTTTTGCATCAATGTTCATCAAAGATATTGGCCTGAAGTTTTGTTTTTTTGTTGTCTCTTCCAGGTTTTGGAATCAGGATGATATGGGCCTCATAGAATGAGTTGAGGAGGAGTCCCTCTTCCTCAATTTTTTGGAATAGTTTCAGTAGGAATGGTACCTGCTCTTCTTTGTACATCTGGTATAATTTGTCTATGAATCTGTATGTGGTCCCAGTTTTTTTTTGGTTGGTAGGCCTTTTTTTTTTTTTTTTTTTTTTGAGACAGAGTCTTACGCTTGTTGCCCAGGCTGGAGTGCAGTGGTGCAGTCTCGGCTCTGCAACCTCCGCCTCCTGGGTTCAAGCGATTCTCCTGCCTCAGGATCCTGAGTAGCTGGGACTACAGGTGCGCGCCACCACGCCCAGCTAATTTTTGTATTTTTAGTAGAGACGCGGTTTTACCATGTTGGTTTTACCAGGTTTTACCAGATGGTCTCGATCTCTTGACCTCGTGATCCGCCCGTGTTGGCCTCACAAAGTACTGGGATTACAGGCATGAGCCACTGCGCCTGGCTGCTTGGCAGACTTTTTATTACTGACTCAATTTTGGAGTTCATTACTGGTCTGCTCAGGGAATCAGTTTCTTCCTGGTTCAGTCTTGAGAGGGCGTATGTGTCCAGGAATTTATCTATCTCCTCAAGGTTTTCTAGTTTGTGTGCATAGAGGTGTTCATAGTAGTTTCTGATGCTTACTTTTAAATTTTTTTGAGATGGAGTCTCACACTGTTCCCCAGGCTGGAGTGCAGTGGCGATCTCGACTCACTGCAGGCTCTGCTTCCTGAGTTCACGCCATTCTCCTGCCTCAGCCTCCTGAGTAGTTGGGACTACAGGCACCTGCCACCATGCCCGGCTAATTTTTTGTATTTTTAGTAGAGACGGGGTTTCACTGTGTTAACCAGGGTGGTCTCAATCTCCTGACCTCGTGATCTGCCCACCTTGGCCTCCCAAAGTGCTGGGATTACAGCCACTGTGCCTGGCCTCCGATGCTTATTTTTATTTCTGTCGGGTCAGTGGTAACATCCCTTTGTCATTTCTAATTGTGTTTATTGGAATTGTCTCCCTTTTTTCTTTATTAGTCTACTAGCAGGCTATCTTACTAATTTTTTAAAATAACCAACTCCTAGATTCATTGACCTTTTGAATGGTTTATGGTTTGCTCTTGCTTCTCTAATTTTTTTCAGTTATGATGTTGAGTTGTTAATTTGAGATCTAACTTAACTGATATAGGCATTTAGTGCTATGCATTTCCCTCTTAACCACAGCCTTAGCTGTGTCCCAGAGACTCTTCTGTTTTTATCTTTGTTCTCATTAGTTTCAAAGAACTTCTTGACTTCTACCTAAATTTCATTATTTACCCAAAAGTTATTCAGGAGCAGGTGGTTTAATTTCCATGTAATTGCATGGTTTTGAGCGATTATTTTAGTCTTGACTTCTATTGTTATTGCATTGTGGTCCAAGAGTGTGTTTTGTATGATTTCAGTTCTTTTGCATTTGCTGAGGATCATTTTATGTCCGATTGTGTGGTCAGTTTTAGAGTAGGTGCCATGTGGCAAGGAGAATAATATATTGTCTGTTGTTTTGGGATGGAGAGTTCTGTAGAGGTCTATTAGATCCATTTGGTCCAATGTTGACTTCAGGTCCTGAATATCTTTGTTAATTTTCTGCCTCAGTGTTCTGTCTAATATTGTCAGTGGAGTGTTGAAGTTTCCAACTGTTATTGTATGGGAGTCTAAGTCTCTTTGTAGGTCTCTAAGAACATGCTTTATGAATTTGGGTGCTCCTGTGTTGGATGCATGCATATTTAGGATAGTTAGGTATTCCTGTTGGATTGAACCCTTTACCATTATGTAATGCCCTTCTTTGTTTTTTTAAATCTTTATTGTTTTAAAGTCTGTTTTGTCTGAAATTAGGGTTATAATCTCTACTTTTTTCTTTTTTCTATTTGCATGATGATTTTTCTCTATCCCTTTATTTTGAGCCTGTGGGTGTCACTGTGTGTGAGATGGGTCTCTTAAGACAGCAGCATACTATCATTAGGTCTTGCTTTTTTATCCAGCTTGCCACTTTGTCTTTTTTTTTTTTTTTTTCCCCAAGACAGATTCTCACTCTGTTGCTCATGAAAGGAGCTGGGCACATTCCTCAGCCCCGGGCTCAAAACTCCCTGAGCCCAGTACAAACACATCCCATCCTCCCATCCCACCACATATCGCCATATATCTCTCAAACTCCCTGAGCCCAGTATAAACACCACCTGGAAAGTCTCCGATAAGGAGACGGCCGTTCAAGGTTTTACTGAAAGCGCGGGAATCAAAAGAATTCCTTTGTTCCCCTGTAACTCTCGGGCTATAAAAAGCAAACGCTCGCATTGTTTGGGGCCCTCTTGTATGCTGTGGAATGGAGGGACCAGGTTCGAACTTGTAGTAAAGATCCTTGCCGCTTGGCTTTGACTCTGGACTCTGGTGGTCTTCTTTGGGGAACAAACAGTCTGGGCATAACACTCAGGCTGGCTGGAGTACAGTGGCACAATCTTGGCTCACTGTAACCTGCACATCCCAGTTTCAAGCAATTCTCATGTCTCAAGCTCTTGAGTAGCTGGGATTACAGGCATGTGCCACCATGCCCAGCTAATTGTTGGTATTTTTAGTAGAGACGGGCTTCACTATGTTGGCCAGGCTGGTCTTAAATTCCTGGCCTTAGTGATCTGCCCACCATGAGCCACCATGCCCAGCCTCTTTGTCTTTTAAATGGGGGCGTTTAGCCTGTTTACATTCAAGGTTAGTACTGATAGGTGTGGATTTGATCTTGTAATTGTGTTGTTAGCTGGTTATTATGCTGGCTTGTTTGTGTGGTTGCTTTATAGTGTCACAGTAGTCTGTGTACTTAAGTGTGTTTTTATATTGGCTGGTAATGATGGTTTTTCCTTTCCATATTTAGTGCTTCTTTCAAGATCTCTTGTAAGGTGGGTCTTTTGGTAATGAACCCCTTCAGCATTTGCTTATCTGAAAAGGATTTTATTTCTCCTTTGCTTAGGAAGCTTAGTTTGGCTGGATATGAAATGCTTGGTTGAAGTTTCTTATTATTTTTTTTTATTATACTTTAAGTTCTAGTGTACATGTGCACAATGTGCAGGTTTGTTATATATGTATACATGTGCCATGTTGGTGTGCTGCACCCATTAACTCGTCATTTACATTAGGTATATCTCCTAATGCTATCCCTCCCCCTGTGAATCCATCTGGTCCTGGACTTTTTTTGGTTGGTAGGCTATTAATTATTTCCTCAATTTCAGAGCCTGTTATTGGTCTATTCAGGGATTCCACTTCTTCCTGGTTTAGTCTTGGGAGAGTGTAAGTGTCCAGGAAATTATCTATTTCTTCTAGGTTTTCTAGTTTATTTGCGTAGAGGTGTTTATAGTATTCTCTGATGATAGTTTGTATTTCTGTGTGGTCGGTGGTGATATCCCACTGATATCACTCTGCTTGGTGCTGAGTTGAGTTCAATTCCTGGATATCCTTGTTAAATTTCTGTCTTGTTGATCTATCTAATGTTGACAGTGGGGTGTTAAAGTCTCCCATTATTATTGTATGGGAGATCTAAGTCTCTTTATAAGTCTCTAAGGACGTGCTTTATGAATCTGGTTGCTCCTGTATCGGGTGCATATATATTTAGGATAGTTAGCTCTTCCTGATGAATTGATCCCTTTACCATTATGTAATGACCTTCTTTGTCTCTTTTGATCTTTGATGGTTTAAAGTCTGTTTTATCAGAGACTAGGATTGCAACCCCTGCTTTTTTTTGTTCACCCATTTGCTTGGTAGATCTTCCTCCATCCCTTTATTTTGAGCCTATGTGTGTCTCTGCATGTGAGATGGGTCTCCTGAAGACCCACCCAAACTGATGGGTCTTGACTCTTTATCCAGTTTGCCAGTCTGTGTCTTTTAATTGGACCATTTAGTCCATTTACATTTAAGGTTAATATTGTTATGTGTGAACTTGAGCCTGTCATTATGATATTAGCTGGTTATTTTGCTCGTTATTTGATGCAGTTTCTTCCTAGCATCAATGAACTTTACATTTTGGCATGTTTTTGCAATGGCTGGTACCTGTTGTTCCTTTCCATGTTTAGTGCTTCCCTCAGGATCTCTTTTAGGGCAGGCCTGGTGGTGACAAAATTTCTAAGCATTTGCTTGTCTGTAAATGATTTTAATTCTCCTTCACTTATGAAACTTAGTTTGGCTGGGTATGAAATTCTGGGTTGAAAATTCTTTTCTTTAATAATGTTGAATATTGGCCCCCACTCTCTTCTGGCTTGGAGAGTTTCTGCCGAGAGATCTGCTGTTAGTCTGATGGGCTTCCCTTGATGTTTTTTTCTTTAAGAATGTTGAATATGGGCCCCCAGTCTCTTCTGGCTTATAGGGTTTCAGCTGAGTAGTCTGCTGTTAGCGTAATAGTGTTCCCTTTGTAGGTCACTTGCCCTTTCTCTCTGGCTGCCTTTAACATTCTTTCTTTCATTTTGACCTTGGGAAGTCTGATGATTATGTGTCTTGGGGATTATTTTCTTGTGTAGAATCTAGCAGGGATTCTCTGTATTTCCTGAATTTGACTGTTGGCTTCTCTAGCAAGGTTGGGGAATTTTCATGGATGATATCCTGAAATATATATTCCAGGTCATTTGCTTTCTCTCTGTCCCTTTGAGGGATGCCAGTGATTTGTAGATTTGGTCTCTTTTCATAGTCCCTTATTTCCTGGAGGTCTTGTTCATTCCTTTTCACTCTTTTTTCTTTATTTTTTTCTGACTTATTTCAGAAAGCCAGTCTTCAAGTTCTGAGATCCTTTCCTCAGCTTGGTCTTTTCTGCTGTTATTACTTGTGATTGCATTTGAAATTCTTGTAGGGTGAGTTCTATCAGATCAGTTAGGTACTTTTTTATACCAGTTATTTCATCTTTCAGCTCCTGTATCCTTTTATTGTGTTTCTTAGTTTCCTTGGATTGAGTTTTGCCATTCTCCTGAATCTCAATAACCTTTGTTTCCTATCTGTATTCTAAATTCTATTTCTGTCATTTCAGCCAACTCAGCCTGGTTAAGAATGCTTGTTGGAGAACTAGTGTGGTCATTTGGAGGACACAGAGACACTGACCATTTGAGTTGCTGGAGTTCTTGCATTGGTTCTTTCTCAACTCTGTATGTGGGGTTTCTTTAACTGTTGTGTAGATTGAGTACAGTCAATAGATCTGTTTTCTAGATGTTTTCACAAGGCCAAGGCTTTTTGCATGGTCTTTTTTGTAGCTGACTTCTTGTCTTTGTCTTCACAGTGGGTATGTTAGCAAGGTATTTTTGGTGTTGAAGCTTTGGTGTGATCCAGTAGGTGGTGCTTAGGGGTAGTGGTCAGTTGGTAGGTAGGCTGTTGCTCAGTTGTGTGGCTCCCCTGTATTTCTGCAGTTGCAGCTGTGCTCCCTCTCAATGCTCTGAAAGTGTGGCTTCTCTCCCACTTGAGTACTGGCTGAGATCGTGGCTTGGGGCCCTCCCGGGCTGTCCACCACAGCTCTGGGGTGATCTCAGGGTTTATGTTTCCTCCTCAACTTGGAAGCAGCAGAGGAAGGGACCTTCATAGTAGTTGTGACCAAGAATCTTTTGCTTATTTCCTGTAGGCTCCATCCCCAGAGAGATGAAGGTCAGCAATTGCTCAGTGCAATCAGCCCGGGATGGGGGGTTCTATGCTGTGGGCCCAAGTCAGGGGTTCCCTGCCTGGTGATGAGCAGAGGATGTGGATGGGATCCATAGGAGACAGACTGGCTCCTCTCCTTCAGTTGACTGCAGCTTATTGGAGGTGTGGATAAGTCACTTAGAGTCTTCATTAGTCTGAGGGTAGCAGGGGTAGTACCACTGCAGAGGCAATGGCAGAGAGGCTTTTGGTTGGCTCTGCCTCCGAGAAATGTGGAGTGTGGAGCTGCTGTTACTGGAGTGTTCAGCCAGTGGGGTGGGATAGCTGCACTGCTGGCATGAGCTTGGGGCTCTGCTTGTTGAGGAGCAAGGGATTGAGGGCTCACCAAGAGGAGAGGCTGGTATTTGTTCCATATGGTGCCTGTGGTGTGCTATAAACTTGGGTGTATCCCTCAGGCTGTTTCTTCCCAGAACACTGGCAGCAGGGAGGGAACTGCTGCTGTGGCAGTGGCAGAAGGGCTTTAGGATGCCTCTGGGAGCCTCTCCTCAGGGAAACTTTGGGTCACTACCAGTGGGTATGCTCAGCCATGGATGAAGTGACTGTTCTGTGGTTATGAGCCAAGGACCCTGCCTGGTAAGGAGTCGGGGGGGCAGGGTTCCTAGAGAAGAGGACTGCACTCCTCTCCATATAGTGACTGTGGTATATTGGAGGTGCCAGCATAGTGACTAGGCCGTTTGTTCCTTTCCCAGCCTGAGGGCTCTTAGGGTGGTACCACTACAACTGTAGTGATGGAGGGGTTTGACTCTGGGATTTCCTCCTCAGAGAAATGCTGGGCTGCTTATGCCTCTAATTGCAGTGATCAGGCAGGGGCATGGTGGTGGTGCACTAGAGCCCCAGGTTGGGAGGCCCTGCCCAGTGAATGGGAAATGAGGACCAGGACCTGCATGGAGAACAATGTGGCTACTTTTCCACGAGTTGATTGCTCTGTCCTGGGAATTCAGACCAGCCCCTGCTCCCCACAGATTCTGCAGAGCCCAGAGACAGCAAGGGTGAGAGCTGTGAGAGAGCAAACGTGGCAACCCGTCCCTCCCACTAGGAGCTCTGTCCAGGGAGTTGCAGAACTGCTACTGGCTCAATAGCCCCAGCTGGAGAACCTGCCCAGCGAGGATATACAGGATTAGGGACCCACATGACAAACAGTCTGGCCAGTTTTCTGTGGGACTGTGGCAGCATACTGGGGGTCTGCTCCAGTACCTAGTCACCTTGGATTTTCCAGTACCTGAAGCTATCCACAGTGAGTCTGCAAAACAACAAAGATGGTGGCCCGCCCCTTCTTCTGGGAGCTTGCTGTGTCCCAGGGAGGTATGGACCTGTTGCTGGTCCAAACACACCTGTAGGAGGTGGCTGGAGACCCCAGTTGGGAGGTCCTGCCCAGTGGGAAGAACAGGATCAGGGATCCACTTAAGAAAGCAGTCTGCCTATGTTTTCATAGAGTAGCTGTGCTATACTTGGGGTCTGTTCCATCCCCCAGTTGCCTCAGACTGCCCAAAGCCCAAAGGCAAGAATGGCGAAAGCTATCAAACAGCAAAGATGGCAGCCCACACCACCCTCTGTGACCTCTATCCCAGAGAAGTTTGAAATCGGTGGGTTGGAAAACACCAGTGGGGTAACTAGAGACCCCAGCGGGAGATTCTACCCAGTGAAGAGAAATGGGATCTGGGAATCCATGTGAATAAGCAATTTGACTGCTTTTCCATATAGCTTCTGGGCTGTGCCAGGGGACCACTGCAGTCCCTAGTCAACTGGGACTCCCTAGAGCCCAAAGGCAACAATGGCTAAGGCTGTGAAATAACAGATATGGTGGCCTGTCTCTGCCCTTGGGAGCTCCATCTCAGGGAGCTGTAATGCTGCTACTAGTGGCTGGCTTGTTTCCCAAGCCAGTGGGTCTTATCCTGAAAGATTCCATGGAAACAAGGCCTGCAAACTGTCACTTCCTAGGGACATGTATAGGGGTCTAACCTGCTTTGCTGGAGTTGCAGCTGCTTTTGCTAGGAAGCCTGGGTATCTAAGGCTGCTGGGGCTGTGTGTGTGCCTGAGTGGTTGCTCTGCCAAGATTCCATGTAGCTCTGTGTATCAGACTGAATGCCTTGATGGAGTGGGTCCGTGAGAGGGACTCCTGACCCAATAGTTGCAAAGATTCGTGGGAGAAGCGTGGGTCCCAGGGGTTGCTCACTCACTCACCACTTCCCTGGGCCGAGGAAGGCTCTCCTGGCTCCATGTCACTCCTGGGTGGGCAGTCATCCTGCCTTGGTTTTCTCCATTCTCCATGGGTCAGGTTGTTTCCTTGATGAGTTTCCAATGCATGTATTTGGATGTGTCCATTGAAGGTGCTGTATTTACTCACCTGTTCCATTTCTCTTCATGAGTGGCGTACACTAGCTACTTCTATTCAGTCATGTTGGCCAACTCTGTATCAATATTTTTTTTCTTTAAGCATAAAAACCTTGGAGATAAGAGAAGTAAAAAGAGAGACTTCTACATGAAATTTTATTGTTATTATTGGTAAACATTTATGAGGCATCATATGAATTAAACTTAGATAAAAAGTTTAAAAAAAAAACTAAGACTTTGTTCCCTGTGTTGAACAATAACGGCAATCAGTCCTTTATTTTAGTCCTCTTTACAACTGCTGTGTTTCTGCATCTGAATCAATCACACTAAAACTTTTAAAGGTTCTTAAACACCATTAAAATGAGAAATTGGTTGCACTACAGTTCTGCTCATCTCACATACATAGATGTTGACACTAAAGAAATAGCAATTTAATTCAGCATGACTTATTGTGATCTGCTAAGTGAAAAGCACTGTACTTGCTACTGTAAAGGATGAAAACACTGTTTCTTTTCTTGTGGAGCTTAGTTTACATTCTGGTAGAGAAGTTAAGATACATAATAAAGTAATAATAAAATATAGAGTACATCACAGCAATACTCAGAAACTATTTGCTAAAGAGATTAATATGGCTAGAAGGAACCTGGTACTAATCATCAGGACAATGGGAGAATGACCCTGAAGGCATTTTAGAGATCTTTGAGGCTGCTCCCCTTATCACAGTCTGAGAATGTTAGGATCTTGAGGGCAGCAAGGGTTTGCTACCTTGAGCCTAGGTAGGGTAGGCTAGGGTCTCTCTGCTCTCTGCATTCAGGAGCAGGACTCCTCAGCCAGTGGTGGCTTAACTGCCTCAGGTACAGCTCAGCTTGTTGCTCCAAATGTTACAAACTGTAAACCTTGGCAGCACCACATCTTCATTCAACAGGCCCAGATGTGGCTCATGCTCAAACTACAGAAGGTACAAACTGTAAGCCTTGGCAGTTCCATGTGCAGAATGCAAGAACTATGGAGGTGTGACTTCCTCCACTTAAATATCTGAGGGTGATTGAAAAGCCTAGGGGCCTAGGTAGTGATTTGTCACAGGGGTGCAACCACTGCTGAGTTCTCTTACTAGGGTAATGCTTAGTAGAGCCACAGGGGCTGGGCCACCCTTGGGACCCCAGAATTGTAGAGTCACCGGCAGGTGGTAATGCCTGCCTGGGAAAGTTACAGGCATCAGACTCCAGCCCATGAGAGCAGCCATGTGGGTTGCACCAGCAAAGCCATAGCGGGCAGGGCTGCCTGAGGCCTTCGGGGCTCCTCCTCCAACCCTAGTGTGTGTGGAGTTTAGGGAGATTATTCTCCAACTTTAAAATTTAATGGCTAACCTGCTAGGTTTTGAACTTGCTTTGGACCTGTTACTCCTTTCTTCTTTCTTTCTTCTTGCCTATTTCTCCCTTTTGGAATGGGAATGTGTACCCTATGCCTGTCCCACCATTGTATCTGGGAAATAGATAACTTGTTTTGATTTCACAATTTCCCAGATGAGACTTTGGGCTTTGGACTTTTAAGTTGGTGCAGGACAAGTTAAGATTTGGGAGATTTTGGGGATGGGAAGATTTTGCATTGTAAGAAGGACATGAGTTTGGGGAGTGAGGAACAGAATGCTGTGGTTTCTTCCGACCAAAACTCATGTTGAGGCTTGGTCCCCAATGTGGCGATGTTGAGGAGGAAGTAAAAGCATGGAAAAGAAAGGTGATTAGGTTGTTAAGAGAAATTAATGCCATTCTCAAAGGAGTAGTTCTAACTCTGTAGGACTGGTTAGTTACTGCGAGGCCAGGTGGTTATGTAAAGTGAGGCTGCCT